>NW_028089713.1:3594293-3757108 GCF_014824575.4 Sturnira hondurensis | reverse complement strand
ATTTTAATGTGGCTATAAGAAAAAATTTAAATGATAAAAAGAGAAAAAAATAAATTATATAAGTGACTGGCATTTTATTTCTATTGGGCAGCACCAATTTTTAGTATAGAGATATATCTGAGGCATGTCTCAAGGATTTTACCAATCATCTGCCTCAGCAGGCGAACTTCAGAAAACCACATGGCAATAGATACAATTCAGGTACATAGTTAATCCATTAAAATTCAAGTTCCATAAAGGCAGGGCCCATTATGTGAAGTTGATCACTTTATCCCCAACACAAACACTGTCAGGCACATAGTAGGTATTCCAGGAGTATTTGCTGAATGAAAGAATGAATGAATCATAATTGTCCCAAGTTTTAAACAGTACCTGATAATTGTTTAAGTGCTTTATTAATATAGTGGGCTGTACCTAAATGGAAGGCCTATAGTAGAAAGAACATTAATGTTGAAATTAGACCTTTTGCCAGCTGTGTGACCTTGAGCAAGTTGTTTACACTCTGTGGGCCTAAATTTCTGCATTTATTTAATGTAGATTATAATAGGTAGGGTTAAAGGAGATAGTGTTAGTTAAGCTCCCAGTACAGTGCATGCTCTTAAAGTAGATGCTCAATAACTAGTAGTCACTATTAATTTTTCAATCCTTAGCTCCCTCTTAAATTGTATTTATAAAGAACTTCCTAGATGAAGAAGTCTCTAAACTGGGCATGAGTGACATAATCAAAGAACCATACCCAAATGTGTATACCTTAGAAAATATTTGATTCATTCAAGAACATTTGTGGAGAAAATAAAGAGGACATTCAATTTTAAGATGTTTGTTTTCATAACTTTATACATCTAGTTTTACCCACTAAATCTTTAGGAGGTGTTGTAATGATTTGTAATTAGGGAAGACCACTATAAAGTCTTAGAGAAAGCTGTATTGCCCATACAACAAAATACATACCTTGTGGTTAGTTAGCTGAGTAGATAAAGAGAAGAAAACTGACATTTATTGAACACTATGTGTCTGGCATTCTACCACCTAACTTTTAAAAATATATAAATATTATACATATTTAAGCAATATATGCACAAACAGAGCAAAAGATATTACAGTGAAATCCAACTCTCCCTTCTCAGAGGCAGTCACTTTTGCCAGTTGATTTTGTGTCTGCCATAGACAATAGATGATAGAAGATAGATAGATAGATATTTAGATGATAAATAGATATTAGAGTGGTTTTTATATATAATAGCTCATTTAATCTTCACAAGCCTAGCAGGAGAACTTTGTTACCCTCATGTTATAATTGAGGGAACTAAATCTCAGTGAAACTGTATACCTTCTCCACCATTCTACAATTAGAGTGTAGTGCAGCCTGGATTCTGAATCAGGTCTCCATTGACTTTGATACTCTTTGGCTTCAGAGAATGAAGTCCTGCCTGCCACAACTCTGATCTTTTCTGCCCAACACCTCTGTACATGTAAGATCTCTATTGCTGCTAAGAAAAAAAAATGAGCCTGGCTGGTGTAGCTCAGTGGATTGAGCGCGGGCCTGCAAACCAGAGGATCACGGTTCGATTCCCAGTCAGGGCACATGCCTGGGTTGCAGGCAGGTTCCTTGCAGGCTAACTCCCAGCAGGGGATGCACAAAAGGCAACCATACATTGATGTTTCTCTCCCTCTCTCCTTCCCCTCTAAAGATATATAAATAAATAAAATATTTAAAAAAAAAATGAGGTGGAATCCCATTCTTCTATTTCTCACTTTGACACCCACAAAAAAAAGTCTTTGTTCAAGTACAGTTTTCTTTCTTGAACAAAAGTTAAATAAATAAAAATAAATAAAAATAAATAAAAATAAAAGTCTTTGTAAAAATAACCAGAGACATTAAAAGTAAGAACAAACTAACAATAACTAGATGGGAGGTGGTAATAGTGGGAAAAGGGGAAAGGATTTTCAGGAACATCTATAAGGGACACATGAACAAAACCAAGGTTGGTGGGTAGGATCAGGGGTGGGAGGTGGGGATGGCTTGGGGGAGGGAAGTGGTGGGGAGAAAATGAAGACAACTGTACTTGGACAGCAATAAAAAATCAATAAATAAGGAAATACCAAGCATAGACTTAAACAGTTTTGTAAATCAAGTTTCTAAAGAAACACACACACAATTTGGTTTATTTTGAACTATACATATCTGTATCTATAGCTGTTATAGCTAATCAACGTCTTTAAATTGATTAGAATTTTTTCTTGCCAAGTCATCACTAATTCTAATTTGGAATAGATCCCTCTGAGAAACTCTTAGGACCAGAAATTTTGGTTTTGATGAAATAAAAAATATTTATGGATTCTTATTTCTCATGTTCTTCTTCTTCACAAGTACAGACAAATGGTTCTTACCCATATTTACCCTGTTCAACGTATTGCCCTTACAAACTTCACATTAATTAGAAAGTTACATGCTGGTTCCTTCTGACTTTTCTATTTACTTTCTCACACAGCTATAATGGAAGGAAAAAAATCCCAACAAAGGAGCTTTGACAAGAATGAACTAAACTTATTAACTCTAAATAAGGTCATATTTTTAAAATTTGTTTAATTGTTGCTCAAGTACAGTTTTCTGTCTTTTACTCCCATCCCAACCCACCCCCTCAGTGCTCCCCACCTCCCTCTTATTTCCACCCCCTAATTGTTGTCCATGTGTTCTTTATACTAGTTCCTGTAAATCCTTCCCCTTTCCCCCTGGAATTCCCTCCCCTTTCCCCTCTGGTCACTGTCAGTCTGTTCTCTATTTCAGTGTCTTTGGTTATATTTTGCTTGCTTGTTTGTTTTGTTGCTTAGCTTCCTGTTAAAGGTGAAATTATATGGTATTTGTCTTTCACCACCTGGCTTATTTCACTCAGCGTAATGCTTTCCAGTTTCATCCATGCTGTTGCAAAGGGTAGGAGCTCATTCTTTCTTTCTGCTGCATAGAATTCCATTGTGTAAATGTACCACAGTTTTTTGATCCACTCATTTACTGCTGGGCACCTAGGTTGCTTCCAACTCTTGGCTATTGTAAATTGTGCTGCTATGAACATTGGGGTGCATAGATTCTTTTGGATTGGTGTTTCAGCATTCTTAAGATATAATCCTAGCAGTGGAATTGCTGGGTCAAAAGGCAGATCCATTTTTAGTTTTCTTAGAAAATTTCATACTGTTTTTCATAGTGGTTGTACCAGATTTTTTGTCTTTTGATAAAAGATCTTTCCCTTCCTTCTGCCACCTTCATATCTAGCTATTACCTCAATCTAAATACCATTGTTCTTTGGGAACCCTTTACTAGTTTACAGCTTTTACAATTTACCTTTTGGTTACTTTAGTGAAAACATTCTTGTAAATAAACCTTTAAACAAGTTTTTACTTTTCACCCTAAGCACTTTAAAACACAGCAAAATAACAAACTTAAAGAAAACACACATACACGAGAAAACAAAGCCAAAAACATTTTCAAGATTGTTTCACACAGTGGTATACTGAAAATGTTCAACTGGTTCTCTTTCCTTAATGTATTTTATTGATTATACTAACAGTTGTCCCATTTTCCTCCATTAGTCCCTCTTCCCTGCACACCCTCTCCCACCCGTATTCACTCCCCCTTACTTCATGTTCATTGTTAGTACATATAAGTTCTTTGGCTTCTACATTTCCTATAGTATTCTTAACCTACCCTGTCTATTTTTTGGTTACCATTTATGCTATTTATTCCCTATACCCTTACCCCCAACCCCACCCATCACCCTCCATGTGATCTCCATTTCTGTGATTCTATTCCTGTTCTAGTTGTTTGCTTAGTTTGTTTTTGTTTTTAGATTCACTTGTTGATGGTTGGGAGTTTGTTGTCATTTTACCGTTCATATTATTGATCTTCCTTTTCTTTATCTAAGAAAAATAAGATCGTGGGTTATCCCTGGTTTGTACATATAAATTCCTTGAGTCCTCTGTTTGCTATACCATTTTTTATCTCTCTCTGTCAATTTTATGCTACTAATTATGCTTCTTCTCCCCTCTTCCTCCCTTTCCCCTCCCCACTGAACTCCCTCCATATGATGTCTGTTTCTCTGTTTCTGTTCCTGTTCTGGTTGTTTTCTTAGTTTTTGCTTTTGTTGTTTTTATTTTCTTTTAGGTTCACTTGTTAATAGTTGTGTTTGTTATCACATTATTGTTCAGATTTTTATGAACATTAAAACATTTTATGAACATTATTGTTCATATTTTTCTTAGGTAAGTCCCTTTAATGTTTTCTATAATAAGGGCTTAGTGATGATGAACTCCTTTAATCTGATCTTATCTGGGAAGAACTTTATCTGCCCTTCCATTCTAAATGATAGCTTTGCTGGATAGACTAATCTTAGATGTAGGTCCTTGCCTTTCACGATTTCAACTACTTCTTTCCAGACCCTTCTTGCCTGTAAGGTTTCTCTTGAGAAATCAGCCGATAGCCTTATGGGAACTCCTTTGTAGGTAACTGTCTCCTTTTCTCTTGCTAATTTTAGGATTCTCTCTTTGTCTTTAATCTTGGCTAATGTAATTATGATGTTCATTGGTGTGTTCCTCTTCGGGCCCTACTTCTTTGGGACTCTCTGGGCTTCCTGGACTTACTGGAAGTCTATTTCCTTCACCATATTGGGGAAGTTTTTCTTCATTGTTGTTCAAATAAGTTTTCAATAATTTGCTGTTGTTCTTCTCCTTCTGGAACCCCTATAATTCGGATATTGGAGTATTTCATTGTCACAGGGAACCTTCAGCCTCTGTTCATTTTTCTGGATTCTTGTTTCTTTGTTCTGATCCAGTTGGATGTTTATTTCTTCCTTTTGTTCCAAATCAATGCTTTGAATTATGGTTTCCTTCTTGTCACTGTTGGTTCCCTGAATATTTTACTTTATTTCACTTTGGGTATCCTTCATTTATTTTTTCACTTTCAACCAAGCTCAATTAGATCTGTGAGCATTTTGATTACCACTGCTTTAAATTCTCCATCAGATAGTTTGGTGATTTCCTTCTCACTTAGTTCTCTTTCTGAGGTTTTGCTCTTTTCTTTCATTTGGGCCATATTTCTTTTTCTTGTCACATCTGATCTGAATACTTCTTTCCAGCCCCTTCTTGCCTGCAAGGTTTCTTTTGAGAAATCAGCTGATAGTCTTATGGAAACTCCTTTGTAGGTAATTGTTTCCTTTTCTCTTGCTGCTTTTAAGATTCCCTCCTTACCTTAATCTTGGGTAATATAATTATGATGTGCATTAGTGTGTGCTTCCTTGGGTCCAACTTCTTTGGAACTCTCTGAGCTTCCTGGACTTCCTGAAAGTCTATTTCTTTTGCCAGATTGGGGAAATTCTCCTTCATTATTTTTTCAAATAAGTTTTCAATGTCTTGCTCTTCCTTTCCTCCTTCTGGCACCCTTATGATTCAGATGTTGGAATATTCAATGTTGTCCCATAGGTTCCTAAGACTCTCAATTTTTTTTGAATTCTTATTTCTTTATTGTGTTCTGGTTGACTGTATTTCTTCCTTCTGCTCCAGACCATTGATTTGAGTGCCGGTTTCTTTCCCATCACAGTTGGCTCCCTGTACATTTTTCTTTATTTCACTTTTCATAGCCTTCACTTTTCCCTCTATTTTGCAACCATACTCAACCATTTCTATGAGCACCCTTGACTACCAGTGTTTTGAACTGTACATCTGATAGATTGGCTATCTCTTTGTCACTTTGTTGTATTTTTTCTGGTCCTTTGATTTGTTCTTTCATTTGGGTCATTTGGTCCTTTTTTTTTTGGTCTTGGCGCACCTGTTCCATAATAAGGGTGAAGTCTTAGGTATTTGCCAGGGCGAGACAATCCATGTTTCTGCCTCATGGCACCATATGTGGAGGAGGGGTCTAAAAGGGAACAATGCTGCTTGCTCAGCTCTCTGCCAGCTTTCAGTCACCTCCTCCACTATCCACAAAATTGGACCCCCTCTAGTGCTGATTCCTCAGGGGTGGGTTGTGTATGTTCTATGACCCTGTGGATCTCTCCAACAAACTCTCCTGTGAGACTTGGAGTCTCTCCCACCACTGCAACCCCACTGGATTTTTCAATCAGAGGTTGAGGCTTTGTTTCCCCATGCAGTCTGTCTCACCCCCAGTTGTTCCTCCCAGTTTATCCACACACAAGTGTGGGACCTCTTGCTCCACCAGCCGCCCCCTCACTTGGTCTGTCAACTGCCACCTTGCCTGTCCCGGTCCTCCAGCCACTGCCTTGCTGCGAATTATCTCTGCCCCAGCTACCCATCTCTGCCCCTCCTACTAGTTGGGACAAACGTTTTTTCTTTAACACCTCAGTTGATAGACTTCCATACAGTTCAATTTTCTAGCAGTTCTGGTTGTTTTTTATTTTTAAATTTGTTGTTATCCTACTTTTGGTTGAGGAAGGAGGTACAGTGTATCTACCTACACCTCCATCTTGGCCAGAAATCTCAACTAGTTCTCAGTAGTATGTGTATATTTGTATATATAATATATATAATAAATCAGATTCACAAAAGGGATATGTGGCACACAATTTCATAAATGATAATAAAATATATAATAGTCTTTATTGTAAATTTCATATAGCCATTTGTTCTCACAGAATGCTTTCACTGATTTTTGCTAAACATTTATATTCCTATTCAACCTATGGTTGCAGTCAATGAATGAACCAACATGAATATTGGTTGATATTTTCATTTAAGTTAACTAATAAAAAATAGTGATTCAATAAAGACATATATATTGGAACTTCACTTGTTTGTCAATGACATAAGCAACTTCTTTGTTGAATTGAATAGTGGCTTTCAAATACTGGAAGATTATTTCTTACTCCGTTTTTACTATTTATTTGTGTTTTGTTTTATTGTTATTCATAGTGTGATGTCTACAGACAGTATACAATTTTAAGTTTAATCTGCTTTGATAACCTTTCTTCCACTGCTTTCTTAAATTTAGAGCAACAATCAACAAGGCAGTATATCAAGCCCCAGTTTATAGCATTTGCCAATTCCTACAGTATAAATACTCCTACCATGGCTGGTTTTTCAAATTAAATTTATTGAGGTGATATTGGTTAATAACATTATATAAATTCCAGGTGTACATGTTTACATGTACATCTGTATACAGTATTGTGTGCTCACAATATATCTATAATATATTTGACCCTTCTTTACTCTCCCCATACTGCCCTTCCCCTTTGGTAATCTCCATTCAGATTCTTGTGTCTTGAATTTATTTTTGTTTTGTTTTGATACCTTATTTCTTACTTTTCATTTTATATTCTACATGAGTAAAGTCATATGGTTTTTGTCCTTTTCCATCTGACTTGTTAGCATTGTACTTTTTATTTGAATTAGCATTATACCATCAAGATACATCCATGTTGTCATAGATGATTTTAAGACATGCAGAGTTGGAAAGACTTTGTATATCACTACAAAAGACACATACATAGATATAAATAACTTCTGATAATGGTAAATTGTCAAAAAATTAGAAAGTGATGGGTTTCGAGTATTTATTAGATTTGTTTTAAATATGATTTATTTTATTATAAAAGTGTTTATATATTGCTTTTTCTTTGGGAGTGTATTTAATAAACCTTTAAGATTTTTTAAAAAGTATATTAGTTGGCTCTCATAAACTGATATAAGCCAGCTCCAGTTTACCACTGGCTAATGTGTTTTCTCCACATAGGTAGGCTTGGGAAGCCAAAAATTTCTCGGAGTTTAATGACATCTATAAACAATACCTGTAATGTCACACTGACATGCTCTGTGGAGAAAGAAGAAAAAAATGTGATATACAGTTGGGGTCCCCTGGGGGAAAAGGGCAGTGTCCTTCAAATCTTCCAGACTCCTAACAACCAAGAGCTGATTTACACATGTACAGCATGGAACCCTGTCAGCAACAATTCTGACTCTATCTCTGCCCAGCAGCTCTGTGCAGGTAACCAACTTTGTTCATTTCTCTTGGGGGTCTCAGAAATCACTCTGAAGATGGGCCTCATTCTCTGGAGTAATATGCCTTCCTTATGCTGGGCCTGGTCGCCAGGGGCATATCCCCCCAGGAAGCCTTAGAAACAAGTCAAGCCTTCTGAAAGATGTTCCCTGATTCAGTTTCCAACCCCAATTTAGCAGAAGGCACAGTTTCCCTCAAAGGTTTGGTACTGCCTTGGTGGGCACCCAATTTTGATAGTGCCCTTTGAATGTGGACAAGCCTGCTTGATAAGCATCTTCAGCCTATTTCCTGAGAGTTGTCTTACTGCATCTTCCATTTCCAGATATCACAGTGGGCCTCCAAACTCACCATGCTGGGTTGCTGAGTGGGTTGGCTGTCCTCTCTCTGTTTATACTCATTCTACCTTCAGTGCTTTTGTTCGTTTTGTGCAAGAGGAGACAAGGTAAGATTTTCCCAATGTGGAAATGCACCTTTGTTCTTATCCAAAGTGGTGTGGAGAGGTTCTTTGCTCCATGGAATCAACATTTCTACAATCCCTACCTTACCACCCCCACCTCACTATCTCCCAAACTGACTATGTGATATCACTCTGAATGATCTTTAGAATCTGCTCATAGGAACACCAGAGCTTGGGTTCAAAGTTAGCATTGCCATTAGCAACCTGTGCTTAATTAAACATGGGTCTTTACCTCTCTGGCTCAGTGTTCTCACATGTGAAATAAGGTTTGGATTAGAGGGTTTCTAGGGTCACTTTCTATTCCATAATATTTTGATTATTACCTTAAGGGACATTAAGGAACATGTACTAATTTTCTAATGGTTCCTTCTAGATCCCTTGGGTCCTTCTGTATTTGTGCCATTCTCAATTCAGAAAACCTGATCTTAGCATCCTAAGAAATCATTACAACACTCCTATTCCTCCTAACCCCATGTCCACCCAAAATATTCCCTTTCCACAGATTATAATAACAAGTCTGGATGTAGAGAGGCTCTCCCTCTGCTTCCATGTTCTTGATTCTCCTTTGTTCTAACTCCTCAGGTCCCTACTTGAAGATCTTCAATAAGAAAGCTGGTAAGTTCTCAGTCACAAATTACTTTGGATGACTATTGGGAAAGATGAATTCACAGCAGAGGGGTTAAGACTGAGTTTATGCTTTGCAGACAGTCTGAGGTGAAGGTCTCAGCTTGACCACTTACCAGTTATCAGTTATTTTATCATTGTAACACTTAGTTTTCTCAATTATAAAATATGCATAATAAAGAGTTGCTGTGTATATTAATTAAATAGGTTAAATGGAATCACACATACAAAATACTTGGCCTGGTACCTGGTACATAGTAAATACTCAGTCACAGGTGACCTTTAGATTTCCTCAAAGAGACATCTGTCTTCAACTCCTTATGACCTCTTGGGAGGAAGAAGGGCTACTTTTTCCATTTACAAGTGATACAAGAGAGAGCACTCAATCCAGCTCACTCACCAAGTCTGAGGCAGGGGCTGGACAGGACTAAGCTCTGAAATGTTGGATCCATCTGATATTGTTCAGCTCAAACCTATTGTGTGTGGATATGTAGTGCCTTGGAACATGAAGACCCTAAATTCTAACTGTGTCTTCAACTTGACCCTAAAATACTCCATGTTAGGAGCAAAGAAAAGCAGTACACTGTGAGGAATGCTTCTACCAGTCCATAAATTATGAAAAGTAGGAACATATTTCTCTTGTCTCTATTTCTCTGTTGACTTACACAAAGCCTGGCACATAAAGGGAGCTTACTAAGTGTTTGACTGTGTGAGTCAACTAAACAAGCCACAAATGTTCTCAGAGCACCTGCTATATGCTTAACATTGAGGTGGTGAGCGTAATGTATGCACCAGAAGAATTCAACACAGTGTATAACTAGAGATATTTAATCCAGTTGAAAAACCAAGACTCTCTCATTAAAAAACAACTAGCCATGCAAGGCAGTCAATGCCCAGTGCCAGAAACACTAAGAAGACCCTGGATAGAAGGGCTACTTTGATTGCCCACACAGATATTGACAACAATATCTTAAGCCTAATGTGGACTCTAGAATATGAAAGAATTCCTGTTGAGCTTTGGGTGAGGCTTCAGCTGGGTGCCTCTCATACCACATACAATCCCTAGAAGAGGGAGAGACAGTCCAAACCACCAAACATCCATCTCAAGAGGATGGGAGCTACTTAACCTCTTAGGGTTTTATTTCTCCATCTTAAAAAGAAAACATTAGAATATACCATCTCTAAGAAGTCATCCACTTTTTGCATACTGTGTTTCTATCTTTATTTGTGGTACAGATGCTGTCTCAAAGAACACAATATACACGTATGTCATGGTTTCAAGAGATGCCCAGTCAGCAGAATCCAGAATATATGATGAAATCTCCCCATCCAAGGTGAGCTGACACAACTCAGGGATCCTCACCAGTACCCCCAGGGCAGGGAGTCATAGGCAGCAGGCTTCTGCTGACTTCTGCCCAGACAGAAGCCATAACCAAGAATCTGGAGGTCCAACCAGTAACTACCATATTAGGTAAATGATGCCATGATTCTCTCTATGCAGACAGAAATGTGGTCAATTGTCACCCCATGGCAGCCTCTTAGGGTTAAAGGCCTAAGCTTCCATAAAGGAGCATGGTGCAAGGTTAGATGACAGTCATGATTAGGAATGAAGTGTCCTCTACAGGAGACAAACCACAAGAGAGCCTCTGGTGTGAAGTGAGGGCTGTTATGTAGCCAATGGCATGTGAGTGGATTGCTAATGAAGCCCCAAGGGCACAGAATTGAGAGAGGTGACCTTAAACTAGACTACCTGGTATGGCTGCGGCATAAGCTTACTTTCCTCAGGCTCAGAGTCACCCTGTCCCACACTCTCTCCCCCCACCTGCCTTTTACCTGCCTGCCCCTTCCTCACCTCCACTCTGAATCAGGATTCTACATGATATCACCTTCTTCTGTGCCTTCACCACCCTGCTCCCCTGAAGTCTACAAAGAGTGAGGGTGGAAACTGAGGTCTCTCTGGTGAATCTAGCACTGCTCTTGGACTGATAGGGCAGCTGGATCCATAAAGCTAAAGCCCTGACTAAGTAAAACTCATTCTCAGTCATGCAGACCCCTCCTCTTGAGGTTTTTGCCCAAATTCTACTTTCCTCCTGCATGCCTACCTGACCATGATCCTCTCCAAAGCTGGATGGAAGCAGAGCTGAGAACTTGAAAGAAGTTGACCTAGTGAAAATGTGACCAGGGGAGGCTGGTGGGCAGGAGTAGAAGTAGGAAGGGGTACTCATAACATTGTGCTTGGGTTTTCTTACTAAGGGGATGGTGGGTGTTTTACAGGTGCTCCCCACGAAGGAGATGCCAGTAAACACAATCCATAGTGCAGACTCTGATAAGGTAAATTATTTCTGAATTTTTATCACTGTTGTCCTGTCTATTCCAACCAATCTGCTATACACTGTTCATCCAACTAGTGGCCAACTGGTTTCCTTGGGACTTGTCTCTAGACTTCTCAGGACTAGTGGCTGAGAGCTTTCATCTAAGGTACTCCCACACATGCACAGAGCACTAATCCCAAAGTCAATGGCTATCCACAAGCTGGCCTGCATGGCGTGCTGATCCCACACTTTAGGTGCAGGATCCCCAAAGCCCCTGAACATAGTGTAGAAAACGTCATCTAAGAAGTAGATTCTACAATTCAGCTTCTACAATACCCAGGGTCACTGTTAGCTCACAGTGTGAAAATAAGAAAAAAAGTGCCTCTCTATGGGACCACACAGGTACAGAGACTGATAAGTACAACACAGGTTGAATTTCAGTTCCCATTTGCTCCCTCAGCTGACCTTCACAGGATGCAACCTGCACAACCATTTGTTGTGATCTACTGATACTCACAATCCCTGAGGAACAGTAAACCTTGCCCTTTAACAGTACTTTCAGTTTGGGGGACCTGTTGAGGGGTTGTCACTGCCTGAAGGTCCTCATTTCCATTACAATCAGAAAGTTTTGGGGTCTTTTGGTGTATTAAGTGTTTTGTAAATATTCCTGTTTAATAGCTGAGCTAATATGCAGGAAGCTAATTATGAAAGATAAATTTGAACCTAGGAGTCTAGAGAAATTGGAAAGTAATGATGCTAAATGAATAGTAGAAGGATATATTGGGGACTTGGAATATAAATAAATCCATAAATATGAATTAAGAGCTGATTCCATAAGGCATCTATGAGCTAGACAAGTAGGAAGGTCGTAAAGGAACTTAATGCATAGGACAGTTAAATTGTAAAGGTAAGTCAAGTGTCCTTGAGAAAGAGACAGAAGGAACTTTTTCCCCTCAGTGATTGCAAAGAGAAAGAGGGAAAAGGAAAAGAAGGGTAAGAGAGAGGAATGAAGAGAAGGAAAAGGAAAGAGGAAGGAAGGTGGAGAATCAAAAAGTGAAGGGTAGGATGCTCAAATGTTTAAGCCAGATCTGAAAGAGAGTGGGAGGAAACAGAGAAGGAGTCCTGAATTGAGACATCTCAAAGTAAATCCTCTAGACAAATTGAATGACAATTATTCATTGGTCAGTATGTAATTTAAAACCACAGACTCCTCAAGCCAGTGGGAAAGTTGTCCACAGTGTTCTAAACCAGAGCATATGAGGTATTAGGAGAGGTAACTCACCACAGTATATAGATAAAGGTACAGTTATTGGGGTACAGAAGGAACTAAGGCTCAACTAAGAATAAGAAAGGTATGCAGCTTGAGCCTGGATGTTACCTAAAGCCAATAACTGAAATCAATGCAATACCCTCATTTCCTCCTGCTTTTTTCTGGGAGAAGAACTTGATGGCTCAAGGGCTTCCCAATGGGACAACTGAAGCAGAGGTGAAAGACAGGAAAGGGCAAGGACCTACTATCCCAGATTTTTCCAGCACTGGAAACCTGGAAATCCCCAGCAGCAGCTTTCAGTTAACATGTCCTCCACCTCCCTCTTGAGCACAGATGGGGAAAAACCAGCACTCAAGACAGCAAACCTCCTAGGGCTTCAAGCTATGAATTTGTGATCTAGGTCACTAGACAACATTATCTCCATGGAAACTAAACTACAACCATAGATAATGGCAGACACAGTGGATTCAGACTTTCTCTACCCATATTTCACATGACAATTGCAAGTCACCACATCCCAACATGTAAGCCAAACAGAAAACCTTCTGCTGCTGGGAATAGCTTGTGCCCAAATAGACAGATGGACATGTGCCCTTTCTAAAATGGCTGCCTTCTGAATGAATGGTAAGACAAGTCCCCTGGTACAGTAATTCCCAATCTTCTTTATATCACAGCACATATAGAAAATATTTTTATGGCACAATGGAGTAAACAATCAAGAATGCTCATGTCCAGAGGCTGCCTATGACTAGAGGCTTCTGGTGACTACAGTTGATGACCTTTTCCAGAAACTCCATACACAGAGTATTTTGCATACTTGCAACATGCCATGGCACACCACCGAGGATGCCTTGCTTACTCAGTACACTCTGGAACATGGCTTCTACCAGTTCATACAGCACCTTGGGCAAATTAGAAAAAGGCCTCCTTCCCTGGGGCAGACACAGACCCTCACCCAAGTGCATGGCTTGGTGAACAGAATGTTGGCTGCAATTCACCCTCCACTAGACCCTTTTGCCCAGGAATCTTTGTTCATCATACAACTGGCTGGACCAGTGCAATCATGCATGACTATGTGGCATGGGAAGCCATCAGAGTTGTGACTCTCAGCAGTTCAGACACACTCCCCAAGTGGTGTGTTGGAAAATGCTCTTTTTGTAGGGATTAGACTGCTAGAGCATTTTTCTTCAGCCTCTACTTCAGTGTCAATTTGATGGCGTCATGGAGTGCACAGATATTTGGTTAAGCATTATTAAAGTGTGTCTGTAAGGGTGTTTCTGGATGAGATTAACATTTGAATTTGTAAAATAAGTAGATTAATCCTCTTCCTCCTGAGTGGGCATCACTGAAAAACCACCAAAAGCTTGAACAGAACAAAAAAATCAAGTAAGGGAGAATTCATCCTTCTCTCTCTCTCTCCTCTATCTCTATCTCTCTCTCCCTCCCTCCCTCTGAGGGACTGTCTTTGAGCTGGGACATCAGTCTTCTCCTGCCTTCAGACTTGGACTTGGACTAGAACTTACACCATCAACTCCCCTGGTTCCCAGGCCATTGGACGCTGACTGGAACTGCATACCATCACCTCTCCAGCTTGATGACTACAAATCTTGGGACTTTTCAATCTCCATAACTACATGAGGCAATTTCCTACTATATCTATTTCCCATTAGTTCTGTTTCTCTGCGGAACCAAACTAATACACAATCCAAGCAGCCACAGGAACAAAAAAAGCCATACTTAATATTGTATTCCTTGAAAAGAATTGACAAGCTATATTTCTGGCACTTTATGAGAACTGAGTATAACTCAGCCATCAAGAGACCTTGACAGAAGCAAAGTCATTCTCCAGAGGGAACTTGAGAGATATTAAAAAAAACTGTTGCAGGTTACAAAACTGGGTTCATCCCAGTTACTGAGGCTCTGCCCAGAGAGTCATGAAGTTCAAGATGAGGTGAAGTGTTCCTCCCCCTTCCCTGCCATGATTTAGAGGAACATTCAAGAGAGCAGTTAAAATTTTTCTTCCCTTATGTGTTAACAGACATAACCAGCTAAATCCTAAATGCCTACAAACAACCCCAGACTAGGCAGAAGAAATAAACTACAGTTGGGAAGAATGAAGGTTTTAGCCTTTGTGAATGGGCCTGTAGAACCATCTAGCCCTGACTATCTTTAGCACTGTGTTGGAGTCTGCAAGGCCCTCAAATTATGAGATGTCTGCCCTGGGCTTACTGAGAAACCAATTCAGCACAGACACTGAAGTTAAATCCTGAACCACATACTACCAAGAGTGGAACAAGCTAGCACAGACAGAAAAGACCATGTGGGGCAGGTGGGCTGAAATTGATCTTTGCAGGATGGATGGGACTCAGCAGAGGATGAAGAAGACAGAGGGCATCCACATGAAGAAAGCATAAACAACTAAAAAGAAAAATGGAGCCCTGGATCAGCATGGTGAATTTTGGGGCACCTCCCCAGATACACCATGCATGTTCACATTCCCTATGTGTGGCATAGCCTTGGCTAGAATGTGTGCCCCACTCATTATCTATGTACACATCTTTTAATGACCAGCTCAAATGCCACATCCTCTCTAAAGTTTTTCCTGGTTTCATTAGTCACATTAACTATGGCTCTTTTTGCACTCCTTCACCTTACCTTTGGTCCTTTGGTCACTACAACTCATTCCATTCTGCCTTACAGTATATACGATTACTTGTTTCCCTCTATAATTTGCATTACTTAAGGGCAAGGTCCATGAATTCATGATCATCAAGAGGTGAAAATAAAATGTGATAATTTTATTTACCTCTACATTTACTGCCAAGCAACATAGTGCTTTCTATGTTGCTTGTGAGCAATACATACTGTTGAAGAGAAGGTACATATTGGAAGTGTTGATAGAGAAAAGCCAATAAGTACAGTAGAATCAAATTATGGCAAACATTAAATTTCAGGATTCAGATGGCAAAATGCCCAGTGTAAGGGCATTTTGGAGGGAGAAGACTTTCAGAATTAGCCAAAAAAGGTCAACTGAAGCAATGAACCAGGTGTGATGAGGTGAAAGGTAGTCACACTAGGTAGTGACGTGGATGAAATAAGGAGATTTGGTGATGACTGGGAAAAAGTCCCCTTTGAACTAAACAGGCTGTTTCTCCTAAAATAAAAGAACCTCTCATTTTCATAGGAATTGAGATTTTCTCTTGAATTTCTTAATTCTATAAACTGCCCCTGCTTCTCCTTAGTGTGCTCACTCATTCAAATTCCTACTGTCCTCATGCCCCAGGGAAAAGTGGGGGGAGAGACAAAGAGAGGGAAAAAGGAGGGAAGAAAGGAAGGAAGGAAATGAGGGGGGAGGGAGAGAGGAAAAGTGATGGAGAAAGGGAGAGGGGGGGGGAGGGAGAGAGGGAGGGAGAAAGAAAGAGAAAAGAATCAAAGGCAAGGTCTTCCAGGAAAACAACCTGAGGTGGAATCAGTGCACAGGAATTCTGAAAGTGGCCTTTGGGACTCAGCATTGCCATGGTCTTGTCTCTTACTCTTTCTTTCCTATGCTTCTTCTGATTTATAAGATGTAAGCTACTCACTCTACTCCTCAGGGCTCAGTTCTTAGATTCTCCCTTTGTAAAATGAGTGTGCAGATATATGGTGACAGAGACTTGACTTGACCTTGGGTAGTAAACACAATGCAATAGACAGATGATATATTATAGAGTTATACACTTGAAACCTATATAATTTTATTAACCAATGAGTTTAATAAAATTAAAATAAATGAATAAGTAAAATGAATTTGATCTTATTCCCCCCTTTACAGCTTTCCAGACAAACTAGATTCTGACCAACAGGTCTATAAAATCAAACTATTCTTTCAATGGAACAAGATCTTGTATCAGAACAAAGATGTGCCAGTTTTGTAAAATGTACTTGAAATGTCAGAGACAGGGTCCTCTACTGGAAAGCATTTGTAAGCCAGGAGAGTAAAAGCATGGACTTCACCAGGGGACTTAGAAAATGAGAAACATTGCAGTTCATACTTCTCAGAAAAAAGAAAGTGAAGATGATTCAAAATGTGATTTTTTTCTGAAACGTTCTGCCAATTTATTTTTAATATATTTTATTGGTTATGCTATTACAGTTGTCCCATTTTCCCCTTCATTCCCCTCTACCTTGCACACCCCCTCCCACCCACATTCCCCCCCCTTTAGTTCATGTCCATGTGTCATAAGTTCTTTAGCTTCTACATTAGCCATGCTATTCTTGCCCCTCCCCCCATCTATTTTTTACCTACCATCTATGCTACTTATTCTCTGTACCTTTTCCCCCTCTCTCCTTCTCCCACTCCCCTGTTGCTAACCCTCCATGTGGTTCTGTTTCTGTTCTAGTTGTTTGATTAGTTTTCTTTTGTTTTAAGTGTGGTTGCTAATAATTGTGAGTTTGCTGTCTTTTTACTATTCATGTTTTTTATCTTCTTTTTCTTAAATAAGTCCCTTTAACATTTCATATAATAAGGGCTTGGTGATGATGAACTACTCGAACTTGAACTTATCTGAGAAGCACGTTATCTGCCCTTCCATTCTAAATGAAAGCTTTGTTGGATAGAGCAATCTTGGCTATAGGTCCTTTCCTTTTATGACTTGGAATACTTCTTTCCAGCCCCTTCTTGCCTGTAAGGTCTCTTCTGAGAAATCAGCTGACAGTCTGATGGGAACTCCTTTGTAGGTGACTGTCCTCTTATCTCTTGCTGCTTCTAGAATTCTCTCCTTCATTGTAATCTTGGCTAATGTAATTATAATGTGCCTTGGTGTGTTCCTCCTTGGGTCCAACTTCTTTGGAACTCTTGGAGCTTCCTGGATTTCCTGGAAGTCTATTGCCTTTGCCAGATTGGAGAAGTTCTCCTTTATTATTTTTTTCTAGTGCAAAAGCCTTCAGGTGGGAATGTGCTTGATATATTCAAGGGAAATGAGGCGGTTAATGAGACAGATGTGGAACAAGCTAGGAGTAAATAATTAGGAGATGAATCAGTAAGGTATCCAAGGTCCATCATGTAGGGTCTTAGAGGCCATGGAAAGGACTTTGCATTTTGTCCTGAGTGATATAGAAAATACCTGGCAAGCAAAGAAATAACATGATGTGATTTATGTGTTAAAAGTATCACTCTAGTGGCCTGTGAAGAATAGATTATAGGGGACCAAGGTGGAAGCAAGGAGACTGGTTAGGTAGCCATTGTAACAGTGCAGACAAGCAGCAGTGGTGGTGAAGGTTGGTAATGGTGATAGACAGTGATTGAGTTCTGGGCTTTTCCAAGGAAGAGCCAATAGAATTTGCTAATGAATGGATATGGTACATAAGCAAGTGGGGTCAAAGATAATTATAACATTCTGGCATGAAAAACTTAATGCCTGAAGATATAATTTACTGCAGTAAAGAAGACAGGTAGAGGAGAAAGCAGAAGGTAGGAAAGCAAGAGCTTGATTTAGCATACATGAAGTTTTAGATGCTTGTTAGTTATTTAAATGGAGTTGTTGAGAAGATGGTTAGATATACAAGACTGAAATTTTAAAAAGAGGTCAGAGTTGGAAATAAAATTGAGTATCTCAAACCAAGAGATTGAATAATGAATAAGATTGGCTAAAAATGATACAAAAATGAGTATAAAAGTTTAAGGACTGAACCCAGAGACTTTTCAATGTTTATAGATGAGAGAAATTTCCAACATTGAGCAAAGGATAATAAGAATCTTTGGGTAGGAGAGAACCAAGAGATAATGGAGTCCTGTGGGCCAAAATGTCTCAAGAAAGAAGAAATAATCAACTAACAAGTGATGCCAATAAGTTTTATTTTTCAAAGGCAATTCTTTAGACTTTTTTCTTTCAGTTCCTTTTAAGTTTTTGTTTTTCAAAGGTAATTCTGTTTCAGCACAGGCTGTTTCTTTTTTTTAGTTCCTTTCTCCAGATGTCTTGGTGGGGTGCCCTCAGAACTTTTTACTGATCTCATTTCACCCCATTCAGGCCCCTTACTGTCTCAAGACAGCTTCTCTTCATATATTCCCAGAAACCTTGTCATAATCTTTTCCAAGACAAGGAAAGCCATACATGAAGCACAAAACTGAAATTGTTTGAATATGAATAAAGTATGTGCTCCAAAACCATCAATGGGTTAGTTTTTACAAACTACCTCCTCTCCAATTTAAATCTTCAATTTGCCAAGAATATTAGGAATCAGTCACAACATTTCAAAACTGCTGTTTCTACCATTGCCACATTTGTACTGGAATGATTTACAAACGTTTGTGCTAGTATGATTTACAAATGGACAATACCTCATAATAGAAAAATCACTGGATTTGGAGTCACAATATTTGGGTTCCTATACTGGCTGTGCTATTAAAATGCTGTGTAACCTTGGAGAAAATACTTCTCTGGCTCTTAACTGAACTAGGTCAAAATTAATAACAAGTGTGAACATATGATACAAGTTAGAAAAATATCTGTGTATAATTATGGTTGTTTGCTAGAGTCCTTGTTGACTTTTTAATTGGTTCTTATAATTTGCAAATTTTTAAAATTCCCTATATAAACACTGATATTATCTGAAAATAACAATAATTTGTCTCTCCCTTTCTAATCTGCATGCATTTTATATATTTAGTCTCATTCCTTTGGCCAAGACACCAGTTAATTAATGAATAGTAGGAGTGACTGGAGAAACTCTTGTCTTATCAAAGTCTTCCTGACTTTAATAGCATTGTTTCCAAAGATTCAGCATTTAAGTATGAAGTTTACTGTAGTTTCCTACAAATTTTTAAAATTATAAATATTAAATTTTATCAAAAATTTTATTCCATTTTCTAATATGATCATGTGTTATTTTGCCTTTAGTCAGTGTCATGCATTCCAGTGATAAATTTTTATAGTGTGGACCCATGCTCACAAACCTGAGATAATTGATATTTAGTCATGATATACTTTAAACACATGGATGGATTTGATCTGTTAATGTTTCATTTAGGATCTTTGCAACTATATTTATACATAACACTGATTTATAATTTTATTTTTCTGTTTTTGTATGATTTGGGTATCAAGGTTCCTTTTAGATGTATATGCACTCTCTTCTCTTTATTGTATTGTGGATTTCTGCACCATTTCTCATTTATAGGTACCATTATTTTCATTTTGAGAAAATCTATTCAAAGAGATACATTTAAGATATGCTATAGCCCTGGCTGGTGTAGCTCAGTGGATTGAGTGTGGGCTTGCAAACCAAAGGACTGCAGTTTGACTCCCAGTCAGGGCACATGCCTGGGTGGCAGGCCAGTTCCCAGTAGGAGACACACGAGAGGCAACCATACATTGATATTTCTCTCCCTCTCTCCTTCCCTTCCCCTCTAAAAATAAATAAATAAAATATTTTAAAAAGATACGCTATAGATAAATCAAAATGGAATTATATAAAATATTCAAGTAACCTACAGAATGGCCAGGGAAATAAAACAGAGAAACAAAAAGAACCAACACCAGACTTAAGCTTTAATATATCAATTATTCTGTTATATAAATAAAAGGCATTAGATAACCTCAGAATATACCCACACAAGTATGACCAACTGATTTTTGATAAAGGTGCAAAAGCAACTCCATATATGGAGAATAGTCTTTTTCAATAAATGGTGCTAAACAGTTGGACATCCATAGTCAAAAAATAAACCTTGGAGTTCCATGTTGATGGAGAATGGAAAAAAGTGACCAACCTATAGATAACATAAAAACTTTGCACCCTCTCCTCAAATCTTGGCATCTCTTCCACTGGCTATGGCTGAGTCATATCTTCTTATAAAAATCCTGAAATCTAATTTCTATCAGCATAATGAAAGCAGTGGACTTGCAGCCTGTCCCTTTTTATATACAGCTGGAAGATGGCTCAGAATTAATCACAAACCAGGAGAAGAGAAAATCACTGTATCTTCTATATTGTCTAAAAAAGCCCATGGAAAGAACTTGGATCATTTAATCATGGTGTTGTCATTGGTTTGAAGCACCTACCAACATGTCCTGCACATTGGTGTTAAATGGGATAGAAAAAAGAAAACAATTTATGCCTTGATTTCAGCACATTTTGGGGAAAAAAGATAATACTTTCAAACCCAGCTAAAGAGGTCATCTTAAATATTGGTATGTACATGTTGACATATCTATAATGAATACCCATAACATAAAATGCCTTTTGTGGCATACTATATTTCTTTTTTAAAAAAATATATTTTATTGATTATACCATTACAGTTGTTCTATTCCCCCCTTCATTCTCCTCCACCCTGCACACCCCTCCCCCACCATTCCCCCCCTTTAGTTTATGACCACGTGTCTCAAGTTCTTTAGATTCTATATTTCCCCCACTATTCCTGCCCTCCCCCTATCTATTTTCTACCTACTGTCTATGCTATTTTCTGTACCTTCTCCCCCCTTCTCCTCCTCCCACTGCCCTGTTGCTAACCTTCCATGTGTTCTTCATTTCTATGGTTCCACTCCTGATCTAGCTGTCCTCTTGGTTTGCTTTTGTTGTAGGTGTGGTTGTTAATAACTGTGAGTTTGCTGTCCTTTCACTGTTCAAATTTTTCATCTTCTTTTTTTTATATAAGTCCCTTTAGCATTTCATATAATAAGGGCTTGGTGATGATGAACTCCTTGAACTTGACCTTATCTGAGAAGCACTTTATCTGTCCTTCCATTCTAAATGAAAGTTTTGCTGGATAAAGCAATCTTGGCTGTAGGTCTTTGGATTTCATGACTTGGAATACTTCTTTCCAGCCCCTTCTTGCCTGTAAGGTCTCTTTTGAGAAATCCGCTGACAGTCTGATGGGTACTCCTTTGTAGGTGACTGTCCCCTTATCCCTTGCTGCTTCTAGGATTCTCTCCTTCATTTTGGTCTTGGCTAATGTAATTATGATGTGCCTTGGTGTGTTCCTTCTTGGGTCCAACTTCTTTGGCACTCTCTGAGCTTCCTGGATTTCCTGGAAGTCTATTTCCTTTGCCAGACTGGGGAAGTTCTCCTTTATTATTTGTTCAAATAAGTTTTCCACTCGTGGCTGTTTCTTTCCCCCTTCTGGTACCCCTATAATCCGGATGTTGGAACGTTTAAAGATGTCCTGGAGGTTCCTAAGCCTCTCCTCATTTTTTTGAATTCTCATTTCTTCATTCCTTTCTGGTTGGATGTTTCTTTCTTCCTTCTGGTCCATTCCATTGATTCGAGTCCCAGTTTTCTTTCCATCACTATTTGTTTCCTGGACATCTCCCTTCATTTCAATTAGTTTAGCCTTCATATGATCCTCTAATTTGTGACTATAATCAACCAGCTCTGTGAGCATCCTGATAAACAGTGTCTTGAACTGTACTTCTGAGAGGCTGGCAATCTCTCGGTCGCTGGCAATCTCTCTGGCAATCTCTCTCGGTGGCAATCGGCTCTGGGACTTTGAGTTCTTCTTGCGCCATCTTTTGGGCTCTTCGTGCCTGTTACATATCAGGATCAGAGCCCTAGGTGTTCACCAGAGCAGTGCAACTCAGTTGCTGGGTTGTGATGCTGTATGTGGGGGCGGGGTCAAAGAGGAACAATGGCCTCCCGTCTGCCACCTCCCGCCTCAGCCCCCACAGGTGGCCGGTGCCGCAGCTGCCACCTTCACCTGGGCCCGTGTGTTTCGTCCCACGGCACTCGAGTGCACCACTGCCGTTAGCCCTCCACTGGTTTCGCCCCCTGGGGCCTGCGTGGTCCGTCTTACTGTGCACAAATGTGCGACCGCTGTCAGTCTGCCCCACACCCTGACTGGGTCTGGGCTACCTGTGCGCCTAGGTCTGGGGATCTTTTCTGCCTGACCCTGCTCCACTGCTGGCTCCGCCCCTCTTACTGTCCCAGTTGCACGGTTAGATGTAGTCGGACTTCCGCATAATTCAATTTTCTGTTCTTTGGCTGTGTCTTTGTTCTCCAAACCTTTGTTGTATTCAAACTTGGTTGTGGGAGAAGGCACAGTGTTTCCACCTATGCCTCCATCTTGGCGGAAGTCCCTTTTGTGGCATACTATATTTCTCAAAATTTTAAAAATGTTTAAAAATTGTTTCTTGTACAAACTAAATGAAGTTCTTTCTCTATATTATAATATATTGACCCCTAAAAAATCATTAGTCTACTGAGGTCATATAGTATGATTCAGCCCCAAAAAGGAACAAAATCAACCTAAAAATGTAAATTATGTTAATGATTAGAAAGATATTAAAAGCACAGTTGTTAACTCACATATGATGTTAAGATGCCTTCCTGTGTCACATGTATGTAGTCATTATGTCTTTGATGGTAACAAGGTACAGAGTGTTCTATTTCAAACCTTTTTCATCTTGTTTCCTACTTTTCCAAGCTCATTTAAATTTTTGTTTTACTTATGAAGTAATAATAGTGTGCCTCAAACCAGCAATCTTTCACTTCATGGGATAACCCTCAACCCACTGAGCCACACTGGTCATGGGTCCAATAATTCTTTAGAAAGAGAACAAGTTCTCTCTTAACTTGAAATTTATAGATATGCTAATATTAAAGTACTATAAAAATAAAAAATAAGCCTTAACCTAAAGTTCACACTTTATATTAAAATTAACTCAAAATGGGTCAGAGATTTAAATGTAAAACATAAAACCATAAAACTTTTAGAAAGAAAACTTTTGGGACACAGGACTAGGTGAAAGTGTTTAGACATGACACCAAAATCATGATTCATAAAAGAAAAATATTAATAAATTGGACTTCATCAAATTTAAATGTTTTGCTCTGCAGAAGATTCTATTAATAAGATAAAAGACAAGCTACAAAATATATAAAGAACTTGAAAACCTCAGCAGTAACAAATCAAAGAATCTGATTAGACAAAAGAATGGATAAAAGACAAATAGGCATTTCATGAGGTTAGATGGATGGCAAATAAGTACATGAAAATGTGTTCAACATCCTTTGTTTTTAGAGAAATGCAAATTAAAACCACAATAAGATATCACTACACATCTATTAGAATAGCTAAAATAAAAAATAATGAAGCTATCAAATGGTGATGAAGGTAGAGATGAATTGGATCTCTCATAAATTACTAATAAGAATGTAAAATGCTACAGCCAGTCCAGAAAAAGTTTGTCAGTTTCTTAAAGAGCTAAACATATATTTACTATATGACCCAGCAAAAATAGTCCTTGGTATTTATTTCAAAAATATTTTTTGACTTTTGTATTTTGAAGATCTGTTATTACTAGTCATATACATTTATTATTGTTATGTCTTCCTAATAAATTCCTTTATCATTATGAAATGCCCCTCATTATCACTTTGTCTTAAAGTCCACTGTTCCTCATAATAGAGTGAATCCATCCTTCTTACAACTAGTGGCTGAATGACATATCTTTGCCCACCCATTTACTTTCAGCCAAGTTATATCTTTAAAGTGCACCTCTTGTAGAGAGTATATAGTTTTGTTTTTTAAATCTATTTAAATAACCAGAGACATTGAAATTAAGAACAATCTGACAGTAACCAGAGGGGAGGTGGGAGGAGGATAATGGGGGAAAGGACACCTGGACAAAAGCCAGAGGGGAGATGAAAGCAAGGGAGGGAAATGGGTTTGGCTGGGGTGAGGGGGAGTGGTGGGAGGAAAGGCAGACAACTGTAATTAAACAACAATAAAATAATTTTAAAAACAAATAAATGAACTTTGCCTTTAAATTAGAGTGTTTAGTCTAGTTATACTTAGTGTGATTACTGAGATAGAGTCATGCACCTTTTAAACATGTTCCAGTCAACAATGGAATGTATATTCTACAGCTGAAAATTTTTATCTCCTAGTGGCATCATAGCCATTGTAAAATCATAGTGCAATGCATTACTTATGGGTTTGTGGTAATGCTGGTGTAAACAAACATACTGAAATTTTACTTCTATAAAAGTATAATATGTACAACTATATGTAATACTTAATAATAAATAAGTATTATTAGTTTATGAATTCATTAAATTTAATTGTTTTTATAGTCCTTATTATACTTTGTTATTGTAGAGTATACCCTTTATACTTTTGCAAAAAAAAAGTTTGCCATAAAACAGTGTCATGTTAATCCAGCATCAGCCTCATACATCATTTTTACCATGTGTCTTGATTGCATCATTTTCTCTTGTGCTTTATTTAATCTCATGTTTATTTGATAAATTTAGTATTTATAAGGTCTAAAGTGTAAAGTATTTATAAAGTCTAAAGTGTACATTAATGTTCTAGTCCTTTGCATTCACTCACCTCTCACTGACTCACCTACAGCAAGTTCTAGTCCCGCAAACTTCATTCATGGTAAGTGCTCTATACAGATGTACCTTTTTTTTTGTCTTTTATACCACATTTTTACTCTAGCTTTTCTATGTTGAGGTATTAGATGTACAAATACTTGCCACTGTGTGACAATTGCCTGTAATATTCAGTACAGTAATATAATGCATACGCTTATAGCCTAAGAACAACAAGCTATAACATACAGCCTTGGTGTGTGGTAACCTATACTATTTAGGCTTGTGCACATGTATTACATGATGTTTGAATGATGACAAAATTACCTAATGACATATTTCTTAAAACATAAACCTATTGTTAAGCAGTGCATGACTGTAGTTGGACTTAAGCTTAATATTTATTATATTTTCCACTTGCTCACTCTCTTTTTGGTCTCACCATTTCTCCTTTCCTTTCTTTTTAAAAATTGGTATTGTTAGAAATTTTAAATTCACTTATTTTTTTTATTTAACTCTTGTTCAAGCACAGTTTTCTTTCTTGTATTCCCAGCCCAGCCCCCCCCACTGCTCCCCACCTCCCTCCCATCTCCGCCCCCCACCTTAGTTATTGTCCATATGTCCTTTATACTTGTTCATGTGAGTCCTTCCCCTTTTCCTCTGTGATTCTCTCCCCTCTCTCCTCTAAACCCTGACAGCACATTCTGTATTTCAGTGTCTTTGGTTACATTTTGCTTGCTTGTTTGCTTTGTTGTTTAGATTCCTGTTAAAGGTGATATCATATGGTATTTGTCTTTCACCGCCTGGCTTGTTTCGCTCAGCATAATGCTTTCCAGTTCCATCCATGATGTTGCAAAGGTAGGAGCTCCTTCTTCCTTTCTACAGCATAGAATTCCATTGTGTAAATGTACCATAGTTTTTTGATCTAGTCATTGACTGATGGGCATCTAGGTTGCTTCCACCTCTTGGCTATCGTAAATTGTGCTGCTATGAACATCAGGGTGCATAGGTTCTTTTGGATTGGTGTTTCAGGGGTCTTAGGATATACTCCTAACAGTAGAATTGCTGGGTCAAAAGGCACATCCATTTTTAGTTTTCTTGGAAAATTCCATACTGCTTTCCATAGTGGTTGTACCAGTCTGCAATCCCACCAGCAGTGAGCTAGAGTCCCCTTTTCCCCACAACCTCTCCAGCACGTGTTGTTTGTTTCTTTGTTTACGGTAGCCATTCTGACTGGTGTTAAGTGGTATCTCATTGTGGTTTTAATTTGCATCTCTCTGATAGCTAGTAATATCGAGCATTTTTTCATGTGTCTCTGGATCCTCTGTATGTCGTCCTTGGAGAAATGTCTGTTCAAGTCCTTTGCCCATTTGTTAATTGGGTTGCTCATCTTCTTTGAGTGGAGTCATGTGAGTTCTTTGTATATTTTGGAGATTAAACCTTTGTCTGAGGTGTCATTGGCAAATATGTTTTCCCAAACTGTTGCTTCTCTTTTTATCTTGATACTGTTTTCCTTGGCCATGCAGAAGCTTTTAATTTTCATGAGATCCCATTTGTTTATTCTTTCCTTTATGTCCCTTGCTCTAGGGGACGTATCAGTAAAAATATTGCTGCGTGGAATATCTGAGATTTTCCTGTCAATGCTCTCCTCTAGGACTTTAATGGTTTCCTGGCTTATATTTAAGTCTTTTATCCACCTTGAATTTATTTTGGTGTATGGTGTAAGTTGGTGCTCGAGTGTCATTTTTTTGCATGTAGCTGTCCAGTTCTCCCAACACCATTTGTTGAAGAGGTTATCTTTACTCCATTTTATGTTACTGCCCCCTTTGTCGAATATTAATCAACTGTAGAGATTTGGATTTATTTCTGGGCTCTCTGTTCTATTCCATTGGTCTATGTGCCTGTTTTTATGCCAGTACCAGGCTGTTTTGATTACAGTGGCCTTGTAATACAGTTTGATATCAGGTATTGTGATCCCTCCTACTTTGTTCTTCTTTCTCAAAATTGCAGCTGCTATTCGGGGTCTTTTATGGTTCCATATAAATTTTTGAAGTGTTTGTTGTATGTCTGTGAAATATGCCATTGGAACTTTAATAGGTATTGCATTGAATCTGTAAATTGCTTTGGGTAGTATGGACATTTTGATGATATTAATTCTTCCAATCCATGAACATGGTATATGTTTCCATTTCTTTGTGTCTTCCTTGATTTCTGTCTTCAGTGTTGTGTAGTTTTCTGCATACAGGTCTTTAACCTGCTTGGTTAGGTTTATTCCCAGATATTTTATTTTTCTTTTTGCTATATCGAATGGGATTTTTTTCTTGATTTCTGCTTCTGCTGTTTCATTGTTGGTATACAAAAATGCCTTTGATTTCTGGATATTGACTTTGTATCCCNCTGTTATTGGCCTATTCAGGTTTGCTGCTTCTTTTTCATTGAGCTTTGGAAGATTATATTTTTCTATAAATTTGTCCATTTCACCTAGGTTTTCAAATATCTTGGCATACAGCTCTGCATAATAATTCCTTACAATCCCTTCTATTTCTGTGGTATCAGTTGTAATCTCTACTCTTTCATTTCTGATTATTTTTATTTGAGTCCTCTCTCTTTTTTTCTTGATGAGCCTACTGAAAGGTTTATCTATTTTGTTTATCTTTTCAAAAAACCAACTCCTTGATTCATTGATCCTTAGAATTGTGCTTTTAGTCTCTATGTCATTTAATTCTGGTCTGATCTTGGTTATTTCCTTCCTTCTACTTGCTCTGGGCTGTCTCTGTTGTTGTTCCTCAAGTTCTTGGAGGCGTTGGGTGAGGTTATTTGTTTAAAATGTTTCTGATTTCTTTAGGTAAGCCTGTATTGCTATGAACTTCCCTCTCAGGACTGCCTTCATCGTGTCCCATAAGTTTTGGGTTGTTGTGAGTTCATTTTCATTTGTTTCCAGGAACTTTTTGATTTCTTCCCTAATTTCAGTCTTGACCCATTCATTGTTTAATAGCATACCATTTGGCCTCCATGATTTTGGGTGTTTTTGTTTTTTTCTTGTGGGGTTAGTTTCCAATTTCAGTCCCTTGTGATCAGAGAAAATGCTTGGTATGATTTCTGTTTTCCTAAATTTGTTGAGTCTCGTTTTGTGTCCTATCATGTGGTCTATCTTGGAAAATGTTCCGTGTGCATTTGAAAAGAATGTGTATTTAGCTTCTTTAGGGTGAAGGGCTCTATATATATCAATTAGGTCCATTTCATCTAGAGTGTCATTTAATGCTGCAATATGTTTGTTGATATTTTGTTTGGAAGATCTGTCCATTTTTGACAGTGGGGTGCTAAAATCCCCTACTATAATTGTGTTGCTTTCAATATCTTTCTGGAGGTCCTCTAGGATTTTCTTTGTATATTTGGGTGCTCCTGAGTTGGGTGCATATGTATTTACTATGTTTATGTCTTCTTGGTGAATTCTTCCCTTGAGCAATATGAAGTGACCTTCTGGGTCTCTCTTTATGGCCCTGTTTTTGAACTCTATTTTGTCTGACATGAGAATTGCTACCCTGGCTTTTTTTCTTGTCCATTTGCTTGGAAAATTTGTTTCCATCCTTTCACTTTTAGTCTGTGGTGGTCTTTTGACCTGAGGTGGGTCTCTTGCAGGCAGCATATGTGTGGGTCATGCTTTCTTATCCATTCAGCTATTCTGTGTCTTCTAATTGGTGCATTTAATCCATTTATATTTAAGATTATTATTGAAAGGTACTTATTCATTGCCATTTATGTACCTGTGTTCCTCTCCATCTCTCTCATTTCCTTCCTTTCCTTAAAGCAGCCCTTTTAGTAATTCTTGTAGAGCTGGTTTGGTGGAAGCGTATTCTTTTAGACTTCTTTTGTCTTGGAAACTCTTTATTTGGCCTTCTATCTTGATTGAGAGCCTTGCTGGGTACAGTAGCCATGGTTGTAGGCCTCTGTTTCTCATTACTTGGAATATTTCTTGCCATCCTCGTCTTGCTTGGAATGTTTCCATTGAGAAGTCAGTAGCCAGCCTTATTGGGACCCCCTTGTACGTCACTTCTTTTTTCTCCCTTGCTGCCTTTAGGATTTTCTCTTTGTCTTGGAGGTTTGCCATTTTAATGATGATGTGTCTTGCAGTAGGCCTCTTTGGGTTCCACCTGCTGGGGACTCTCTGTGATTCCTGGATCCGTGTGAGACTTTATCCCTCCTCAACTTAGGAAAATTTTCCTTTATTACTCTTTCAAGTAGGTTTTCTATCCCTTGTTCGTCTTCCTCTCCTTCTGGTATACCTATTATTCGGATATTATTACGTTTCATGTTGTTTTGCATTTCTCTTAAATTCTCCTCATTTTTTCTGATTCTCTTTTCCCTTACTTGGTCTGTCTGGGAGATTTTTCTATCCTGTCTTCAATCTCACTTATGCGATCTTCCACCATATCAATTCTATTCTTCATACCTTCTACTGTGTTCTTCAGTTCAGAAATTGTATTCTTCATTTCCTCTTGGCCTTTACTGATGCTTTCTATTTCCTTTTTCATGTTGGTATAGTTTCCAGAGAGTTCATTGTAGCTCCACTGTGGTTTCTGGTCGCTCGTTGTAAGCTCTTTGAATTTCCTAATAACCAGTGCTTTGATTTCCACATCTGATAGTTGACTTGCCTCTATTTCATCGAACATTCTTTCTGAGACTTCCTCCTTTTCTTTCATTTGGGGATTGTTTATTTGTCTTTCCATTGTTTGTGATACTCTTCTTGTTGTTCTCCGCTTCTTAAATTGATCTGTTCTGGTTCCCTGGGTTTATTGTGTGAACTTCTGTGGTAGGATACCTGTTAAATTCAGTGGTGCAGTCTCCTGCAAGTATCTTGGAGTTCTCCGCTTCCACCTACTCCTTTCTTTATTGTGCATGTGTGGTCAGTTGGAGGGGGAGGCAAAATGGTTTATGATAGCAGAAGATTATTTTATGTTACTTACAGACACAGTTGGCAGAGAAGAAATAGATAATCTTTAGGCTATGTATAGAGTTAACCGTGTTCTTCGACCGAGCTTGCCACTTTTAGGAAAGGGTGGGCATAAGTTAAGTCTCTTGTTGGAAAGGGGGGGCTTGTGAGTTGTATCTAGAAAGCAGTGTGGTTGCAGGTGGTCAGATTTGAGGTAAGGTGAGAGTACAGGTTAGTAACTGCGTATAGCATGTGAGTAAATAGAGTAATAGAATTCAGGCACCTGTAAGGTGGTCTAAGGTCTGAGAGATGTGTTATGAAGTATTACTCTTGTTCAGAACAGCTCTTATTTACACTAATATTAGAGCAACACTCACGTGATAGATTCTATGCCATCTGTCTAAATGGGGGTTATAGAACTTGGGTAGTATAGCAAAGGAAAGCACGTGAAGTATAGAAAATTAGCAATACACTGTGGAGGAAAGAGCAGTGGGAACCTGTCAGGTAGTATAGTATACCCAGCCAGGACTAAAAAACCTGTACAGAAAGAGGTGGGATACAAAGATATTCTTGAAATGAAAAAGGAAAAAAAAAAGAAATGAAAAAAGGAGTAAGAATAATGCAAAAAAAATAATAATACACCTCAAAAGAAAACTAAGCAACGCACAAAAAAGCAATCCAACACACACACACACACGCGCGCGCACGCGCAAAAGTCAGGAGAAAAGGGGAATAAGCGGAAAATTTGGGAAGAACAGAAGGACTAAAACCGAACAAAAAGGAAAAGGAATGAAGGACAGAGTATTGAAAAATAGAGCAACAATATAGTTTACAAGATACAAGATTAATTACAAAAGAAGTTGAGAGAAAAAAAGGAAAAAAAAAGAAAGAGAAGAAAAAGGGGGGGGAGGGAAAACACCCACCCACCCACACACACACACACTAGAGGAGGGAGAAAAAATAAAAAAGGAAGCACCCTTCCTTTGTTAGTTTCAAACTGTCCAAACCGGTTTTTCTGGTTGCCATGTCTCTGAGGGCAGGTTTGCAGGCGCTTGCAAGTAGGCTGCTGATTGGTCTGTGGTCGCGCACAGCCCCTTGAGGCTGCCTGTGTCCCGAGGTATCTGGCACTGTCCTTCTCCGTCCAGTGCAGGACCCAGGCGTTCCCAATAGAGACTTCTCCACAAAGCCTGTCTCTCAGCCCAGCCCAATCCCAAAAGACCAGCAATGACAGTGTCCTTCTTAAATCCCTGGAGCTGGCGGGCTGGCGACCGCAGCGTCCACAGTTGCCACCCTTTACGTTAACTTAAGCCCACAGGTCTCTGCCCAGTATTAACCTGCCTGCCTAGATGGGGAGGGGGGGAGTCAGTTCTCTCCCACGGAGTCTGTTGCCGGCTCACCGGATGCCGGTTCTCCAGCGTTCACTCCGTCGGTCACCAGTGCCCCGGCCCTGAATTCAGACGGGGCTCCTGTTTCCCCCTGATGGTGCCAGCCCCCATTGCACGCCAATTCTTGTGGTAGGTACTCACGCTCCGCCAGAGTTCGCCTGCCCTGGGCGCACTGTGGTGCAGCCTGCAGCCTGAGAGGCGGTGGGCGCACTGCAGCTTTTGTCCTCACTCACCTTCTGGCATACTTGCCGACCTGCCGCTGTTAGGTTCCTCTGTCACACTCTCTGGTCTCCTATTTTCATAAATGTTGGGGAGCTGTTGGTTGATTATGCTTCGGTAGATCCGCCCAGATTTTCCACCAGATACACGAGAGCTGGGTTCCCTTAGTGCTACTCTGTCACCATCTTAACCCAGGATTCCCCCAATCCAATTAAATTTTGGCAAAGGACCTGAATAGACACTTTTCAAGGAGGACATATGGATGGCCAATAGACATTTGTAATGATGCTCAACATCACTAATCATCAGGGAAATGCAAATTAAAACCACAAAGGGATATCACCTCACACCTGTCAGAATGGCTACCATCAATAAATCGAAAAACAGTGAGTATTGTCAAGGATGTGGAGAAAGGAGAACCCCTGTGCACTATTGGTGGGAATGCAGAGTGGTACAGCCATTGTTACAATTAGGTGCAACAGAGAGTTCCCATTAGAAATGCAGTATAATGAGTTACAAAAAAATCACAAATACAGCTGCCTTATTGAAAGTGGAAATGTTGGAGTCTGTGCTGCCTGTCACTACTAGAACCAATAAGAAGGAATATTTATGGGTGCTTTATTCAGGTGGTGGAGATCTGAGAATACTGTGGATTCTGTACCATAAAAGGCCATCTTATACCTCTTCTCAATCTGACCTTTATTGTAAGAAGAAAAGTGAAGGTAAGGGGTTCTTAATGCAGGGGAAAGGCTAATCAGATAAACACTGCACTCCAGCAATTTTCCTAACATTCCTTCATCTGCTGACCAGTGATTCTTTATCTGCATCTGGGTGGTGGGCGCTCTCTTCCTGGAGCACAATGGCTCAGATACCATCTTGATAGCTTGCAGTTTTTCTGGGGCACAAAGTTCGAATTGCCTGTGGGTCTCCTGAAGTCAGGGTAGGTCTGGTCATAAATTCCAGTTCCTAGACAGGAATTAATGCATGCTTTCTTTTTTAAAATATATTTTATTGATTATACCATTACAGTTGTTCTATTCCCCCCCCTTCATTCCCCTCCACCCTCACACTCCCTCCCCCACCATTCTCCTCCCCTTAGTTTATAACCACGTGTCTCAAGTTCTTTAGATTCTATTTTTCCCCCACTCTTCTCCTCCTCCCCCCTATTTTCTACCTACCATCTATGCTATTTTCTGTAAATGCATGCTTTCTACATGCATTAATTACTAAATTTGTTAACTATAACTTAAAGCTAAAACATTTTTCAACTCTTGAGTTCCCCCATCGTATTCCACTGTTAGTCTAAACTATCATACCTAAGACTAGTTTCATAGGGAAATAATCATTTTGCTGTTGAACAGATATCTTAGTATTAGAAAGTCTTATATAGGGTTTAGGAAAACACTTAATTGCAGATACACATGAGATGGCACATTTTATGCAATAACAAGCTATGATACCAAGAGAAGATTTAAAAAAATAAAAGCAACAAATGCTTCTGTAAGACCAATAACACTAGGCAGCTAGAAGGTTAGTTTAGACAAATCAGTACCAAAGAATCCCTCTATTTGTTTTATCTTGGACACTATTTCATTTACTTGCTTTGCATTATGCTCTATGAGTGGTGAATTATCAATCCGATTGAAATAGATTTCTTTAAATTCTTCACATCCCTGACTGACTTAAAAGAAGGTGGTCTACAGTTGACTGACTTTCTAATACCACTTCTCTAACTTGTCCTAGTTCTTGGCTGATGGCACTAAAGACTTGAGAGGTAGCATTCAAAGCTTTTACCATAGTATAGGCTAATGTACTAATTTCTATATTTGAAGAGGTTATCATAACTTGTACTGACATTATAGTCAAAGGTATATATGTTAAGCAGAGCTCTAAAAATCTGCAAATCACCATTACAGTCATGTGCAAGGGAGAGTTCCCCTTGAGCCTGGGGTTTCTGAACATGGAAATAAATAGTCCTTCCACTAGAACATAGGACTAAACTGTCCTTCCACATATTAGAAACCATCCTTCAGGCAATTTCATATGAGCAAAGGCATAAGATACATTAGTTGTGATGTGCAGTTCATCTCCACACATCTGTTGCAAACACAAAACAATTTTTAGTACATTTGACAAAAGTTGTACAGCCTCCAGCTTAGGCTACACTAGTGAGTTTTGAAGAAAACATTCCCTTGTCCTTCATATTTACCACAGACACCCAGTTATACATATCAGAATATGTTATGGTCTTTATTGATATACTGAAACAAAATATAATTTCAAAGGTTTTCCTTATCTGTAGGCTCAAAGGAATGTAACAAACCTCTGGGGGAGAGATCTGTAATATAGCCAAGGTCATTAATCACAACTAAAGCCTGACTTAAACATCGTACATAGTTCTTTACCTTCATTTATTTTTTAAAAAATCTTTTGTAAGTATATTCTATTGATTATGCTATTACAGTTGTCTCATTTTTTCTCCCCTTCCCCCCCTCCTTCTAGTATTCCCCTCCACCTTAGTTTATGTCCATGGGTCATACATATAAGTTCTTTGGCTTCCCCATTTTTATACTATTCTTAACCTCCCCCTGTCTATTTTGTGCCTGCCAATTATGCTTCTTATTCCCTGTACTTTTTCCCCTATTCTCCCCCTACACCTCCCCACTGATAACCCTCCATGTGATCTCCATTTCTGTGATTCTGTTCCTCTTCTAGTTCTTTGCTTCATTTGTTTTTCTTTTCTAGGTTCAGTTATTGATAGTTATGAGTTTGTTGTCACTTTACTGTTCATAGTTTTGATCTTCCTTTTCTTGGATAAGTTTCTTTAACATTTTATACAATAATGGCTTGGTGATGATGACCTCCTTTAATTTTACCTTATCTGCAAAGTAGTTTATCTGCCCCTCCATTCTAAATTATAGCTTTGCTCAATAGAGCAATCTTGGTAGTAGGTCCTTGCTTTCATGACTCTGAATACTTTTTCATGTCCTTCTGGCCTGCAAGGTTTCTTGTGAGAAGTCGGCTGATAGCCTTATGAGAATTCCTTTGTAGATAACTCACCTTTTCTCCTGCTTCTTTTAAGATTCTACCCTTATCTTGGGTAATGTAATTATGTTGTGCCTTCATCTGTTTCTCCTTGGGTCTAACTTCTTTGGGACTCTCTGAGCTTCTTGGACTTGCACGTCTATTTCCTTTGCCAGATTGGGGAAATTTTCCTTCATTATTTTTTTAAATAAGTTTTAAATTTGTTGCTCTTCCTCTTCTCCTTCTGGCACCCCTATGATTCACATGTTCGAATGTGTAAACTTGCCCCAGAAGTTCCTAAGCTTCACCTCGTTTTTTTGAATTCAACTCTTATTTCTTCATTCTGTCCTGGTTGAATGTTTATTTCTTCCTTCTGCTCCAAATCATTGATATGAGTCCTGGTTTCCTTCCTTTCACTGCTGGTTCCCTGTATATTTCCTTTATTTTGCTTTTCATAGCCTTCACTTCTTTCTTTATTTCGCATCTGTCACCAATCATTTCTGCGATCATTCTGATTACCACTGTTTTGAACGCTGCATCTGGTAAGTCGACTATCTCCTCATCACTTAGTTGATTTTCTGGAGTTTTGATCTGCTCTTTCATTTGGGTTATATTTCTTTGTCTCAGTGCACCTATTACACTGTAAGGGTAACAGGTATTCACTACCATGGGGAAAACCACTTCACTGTGTTGTGGTACTGTTTTGGAGGGAGGGGTCAGAGAGGGAACATAATCACTTGCTCGGCTTTCACCCTACTTCCAGTCACTTGCTCCACTACCCACAGTTGGGCCCTTCTGGTGCCGATCCTTCAGTGGGTAGGTTTGCGTATTTCTAGGACCACTTAGATCCCTCCAACAGACTCTCCTGTGAGACTGGAAATTTCTCCCACTACCACAATCACCACAGATTTTTACCACCAGAGGTTTTGAGGCTTTGTTTCCCCATGCTAGAACCCTGGGTTGCATGGTTTGTCTCCCTCCCCAGTTGTTCCTCCTAGTTTATCCACACGCAAATGTGGAACTTCCCAGTCTGCTAGTTGCCACCTCACCTGCCTGTTCCACCAACTGCCTCCACCCTGGCTCCCCGGCTCCACCCATCCTACCTGGCTCTACTCATCCTACCAGGCTAGACAAGTTTCTTCTTTAATTCCTTGGTTTTCTGACATCCATACAATTTGATTTTCTGACAGTTCTGGTTGTTTTTTTTTAATTGGTTGTCCTTTTGGTTGTGCAAAGAAGCAAAGTCTATCTAGATGCCTCCATCTTGGCTGGAAGTCCCAACCTTCACTTCTTGATTTACGTACTTACCTCCCACCCCAATCATAGCCTGAAATGGTCACTTGTACACAATTTCTTAAGGAACCAATTGAATCCTATTTCAAGGAGCCATCCTTATCCTAAGCAGAGCAAGAGGTAAAAATCCCAATGGAGAAGAGTTTCTTGACACAATTTGGGTATATTTTTCTTCAAGGTGTAAGTCATCTTCTCTACCTTCTCAGAAGCCTGAGTTCTCCATGCCATGTGGAGTCTCCACTTGATTCCTAAAAATTTGCTAAACTTCTGTGTAATTTCTGAAACAAAAGCAGGTCCATTATTGCTCTGATGCTTCTGGGTAGTACAAAGCAAAGAATTACTTCCATCAATAAGGCTTTTACTACCTCTGAGGATTTCCCAGTTCAGTAGGATAGGCTTCTATCGAGCCTGAAAGGGTATCAACAAAACTAGCAACTATTCACACCCTTGGACCCTTGGCATCTTGCCAGCCCTCAAATGGATGCCGTCCTTGGTATTGTTTCCCTTCTTTCTTTTGATGGGGATCTAACTTGGGGTTGTTTCTCTGGCACACAACACATCAAGCAATAAATTTTGTATGGCTTTAGAAATTCCGGGACCTATAAACCATAGTTTAATATATATGGTTAATGAGTACCTTCCATAGTGAAGGGCCTCATGCAAATGCTTCATGACTGGTTCTACTAAATGTTCAGGAAGCAGTATAACTCTTTTTTTTATTCTTTCTCCATCTGCTGTTAGGACCTACTTCATCAAAACATCAATTCAAATTGTGACAAGTCTAAAACAGATCCCAAAGGCATTACAAATGTTCCTTTAGCAGCCTCTTTCACTGCTCCATCAGCCAGGTTATTTCCTTTAGTCATTTCAGTGTCCTCTTTCTGATGCCCCAGGGCAGTGCATAACTTCCACCTATAAAGGTAACCAGACAGCTTGTAATAATTTTAAAATTTCTGCTGCACGCTTAATTTCCTTTTTATTGTAGGTTAATAGTCCTCTTTCCTTCCAGATTGAACCATGTGCCTGCAAAATTAGGTGAGCATATGTCAAGTTGGTATACACATTCACCCCCTCTTTGTATGACAATCCAGTGCCCTTATCAACACAATCAGTTCAGTTTTCTGAGCAGAGGTTCCCAGCAGTAAGGCCTTGATCTCCTCTATTATTCCTTTAAGATTTGCAAATGCATATTCAGCCTTTTGTTTCCTTGTTCATATAACTGCTTCCATAGGCATACAGAGTCCAATCTGCCTCTTCTAGAGGATAGTCCTGTAAATCAATTCTGCTAGAATAAACTTCATCAATTATTTCAGTAATCACGCAATAGCACAGCTGAGTCCGCCTCCAGAAGAATAGAGGCAGAATTTAACTTACTTGCAATTTTGAGAGAGGTGCTGGGATTGTCCAGAAGAATTGGTTGGTACCTGCCCCTTCTTCCAACAGTGAGCCATAAATTTCCTTTTTGCTCCATTAGGTTTGACACTTGGTGAGGTGCATGAATAGTGATAGGCAAGGAAAAGTTTACAGCTTCCTGTAAAAGCTCATCCCTGGACAGTGTAATTTAGTTTCCTTGACAAGTATGTGATGGGTTGCAGAATGTCACTAAGCACTTGGGTGAGGACTCCTAGGGCAATGACCTGCCTATCACAAACCTATAATTGAAAGGGCTTTAGTAGGTTTGGAAGCCCCAAGGCCAGTACAGAAGGCAGGTGCTCCATCAGGGACCCAAAGGCCTGAGTGCACTCCTTCATCCACTCTAAAGGGCTATATTGTGGCCCTTTCAGAACTTCATATAAAGTGGTTTAGGAATGAGCCCAAAGTTTGGAATCCAAAAGTGGCAATAGCTTGCCATAACCAGGAATCCTCTTAACTGTTTCTTGGTATTGGGAACTCTCACCCAAATTATGGTTTCATTTCTGTTTCCAAATAAGACTCCTTTTACCATGTTCATGCAGGAACCCACAACACTTTACTGCTTGTTGTCTGGGACTTCTGTGCTGACACTTTATGGTCACAAGTTGCCAGGTGACTCAAGATAGCTATAATATTAGCTAAACATTACTAAAATGATGTCCCAGTAATTAAGAGGTCATCTACATATTGTAACAGGGTATCTCCTTCTAGTCTTAGATCCTTTAAGCCTTGGATCAGTGTCTCCCCAAAAACTATGGGAGAATTCTTGGTCCCTGGTGGTAAGACATTCCAGTAGTACTGAATTTTGACCTGAGATTCCAGGTCCTGCCATTCAAAAATCAAACAATGGTTAAAAATCTTGTACAACTGAAATGCAAAACAAAAACAAAAACAAAAATATGAACATCTTTTAAGTTCAGTAATGAATAACAGAGGCTATCCCCTCTAGTATAATGTTCGCCAAAATATGAAGATTCAAGACAGTGGGGTGAATGTCCTGTGAATGTTATTTATGGCTCTTAAATCTTGTACAGCTTGATACTCATTTGAGTGGGGTTTCTTAACAGGCAATATGGGTGTATTTAATGGGGAGTATCGGGGCTGAATAAGTCCATATTCCTGAAACTTCTGAATTATTGGTCATATTCCTTCTGGGCCCTCTTTCCACAGGGATACTGCCTCTTTTGGGGAGTCCCAGCCCCTGGTTTGAGATCCACTTTAACAGGGAAGGCTCATTAGCTCTCCCTGACTTTCCAGTAGCCCACACAATAGGGTTTACCCCATTCTCAAGTTCTTCTGGAGGGGCTTATTTTTCTTCTTCCTCCCATATTTTCATTAAGGAGCTGGCAAGCATATTTTGAAGGGACCTGTAGGTGGAGCTATTGTTCTTCTGGAGAGAAACGATCTGAGCATGAAGTTTGACAGCAAGTTTCTTCCCAAAAAAGAAATTGGATACTTAGGAACTTATAAAAGTTTATAAGTAAAAACCTTATCTCCCACGGCACATTCCAGTGGTTTTAAGTAACACTGGCTTTCAGGACTTCCAGAAATTTCGGTTAGAGTTACAGCCCACTACAAGGACTCAGAGGTCTATTGACCATGGAATATGTCACTTTGGTATCAATTGAAAAATCTACAATTTGTGCCCCCCCCCCACTGTTAGTTTTATCTGAGATTCCTGGAGGGGGAGTGACTTTAATGGGTTGTTATAATAATTGAACCTCTGGGCCCCATCACTCATCTTCAGAACTAATGCTTTTTCCAGCATAACTCAAATTCTCAGCCTGACCTCCTTTTCCCTCACGTAGGACACTCATTTTTCCAGTGCCCCTTTCCTTTGTAACGCATGCATTGATCAGTGGCAAGTGTTTTAGATAGGGGTTGGTGCCCCTTGCCCACTGACAGAATTACCCTGAAACCTGTTCCAAGAAACTAATGGCTTCTTGGGCCTTTTTCTGTTCCCTGTCATTATAAACTTTGATGGCAATGCCTACTAGTTGGGAAAGATTCATTTCTATTCCTCCCTTAATTTCTCAAGTTTCTGTCTGGTGTCAGGTGCACTTTGAGAGATAAAGGTCATATTCACCACTCCAATACTTTCAGGGGCTGGTGGATCCAATTCAGTGTATTTTTTATAGGCACAGTAAAATTTTTCAAGAAACTCAGAGGAGTCCTCTGTGAGCCTTTTTTGTACTTTCTGTACTATATCCAGACTTTTTAGGGACTCCTTTCTTCAGTCCCTCAAATATGCACCTCTTATAATGCTCTAAGAGAGGAAGGTCATTCTCCCTAGGGTCCCATTTGGCTCAGTTAAAAGCATTGCCTTAGTAGGGCCAGGAGCCCCATCTGGATTTCTGTCCGAAGAAATCAGAAACACTAATTTGAAAGAATATATGCAGCCTTATGTTCATTGTAGCATTATTTACAATTGCCAAGATTTGGAAGCAGTCCAAATGCCCATCAGTAGAGGAGTGGACTAAACAGCTATGGTATGTTTACACTACTCAGTCGTAAAAAGAAGAAAATGTTATTCTTTGCGACGGTATGGATGGACCTGGAGAACATTATACTAAATTATATAAGCCAGTCAGAGAAAGACAAATATCAAATTATTTCACTCCTATATGGAATCTAGTGAACAAACTGAACTGACAAGCAAAATAGAGACAGACTCATAGAGGCAGGCTGACTGCTCTGGGAGGAGGTTGGGAAATGGAGGGATTGAGGAAAAAAACAGAGAAAGAACTCATGGACACAGACAACAGTGATTGCAGGAAGGGGGTGTGGGAGGGAGATGGGGATAGAAAAGGATATAGGGCAGATAAATGGCAATGGAAAAATTACAATAATAAATAAATAAATATTTATAAAAAGAAAGAAGAAGATTAGATATGATTCATTCTTACTTGCTAATCTCATGGCCCCTCCTACTTAAAATCTCAGTTTGGAAAGGAACCTGAGTGCTATGTGAGAGAAGTGGTTTCATTTTAACGACTGACCTCCAGAGAACGATATGCCTATTTCCCCAGTTCATTTCAGCTTCATCTTTCTACTCTACCAGCTCACAGGTGAGTCCAGCCAGATCCTCCTGCTCTCTTGACTACCTTCTTTATTTTGAGGATCCTGGATCCACTCTGGGGCTCTGGCTCAACTCAGCAGGCTCTGCTTCTCTATCCAATGCTTCTTTTTACATCACATTGTTACTGTACAGGGAATAGGCTGGAGCATGTCTGCCTCAGGTCAGCCTGTACCTACAGTATGTGTGTGGGTTCTTGACTGTGTAAGAAAGATTTCACAGCCTGAGTACAGGTGACTTTGGTAGTACTGGGGACAGTGAAACGAAGGAAGAACTTATGGTAGAAGAAGTAACAGGAGAGAGCTTAGGTAATGTTCTGCTTTGGCTCCCTAGAAATATTATATAAAAGGAGTGAGCCAAGGTGGGGCTTCTCTAAGGTCACTAAGAAGTGAAGGTCCCAGTGACAGAAGTGAGACAAAGCAGATCTGCTTTTAGCTCACTGGGAAGTCCGAAAAAGGGGGCCTTGGAGACAGGACCAGAGGGTAAGTTCAGGGCAAGCTGTCTTCTCATTGCTCCCTCCCCTTAGAATTTCAGAGGAAGTAAAAAGTTCATGTCTGGGCGATGGAGATAGGCATGCTCTAGAGTGAGCCCATACCCAGTCTTCGTCTTGAGGGTTTTTATCCCTCTTCTGCAGGTGAGAATCTTAAGGAAGGATTACAGCAGTACATTTATCAGCTTTATAGGTGTGTTTTTAAGATGGTGATGCATCAAAAATGATCATATGGGTGGCTATTCTTTGGTCTGCTTTACTGTTTTACTTTCTTGGGTCTGTCTGACTTGTAATGGGGTTTTTGTTATTTGTTCCCTTTACTTTATCCGTCCTTGGGTTTGGCTGACACAAATGACATTAATTGGATTTCTATTGTCTAGCTTCCAGACCAGGGAGTTTTAGGCTGCATATTCTCTGCTTAGGGAGGAGAGGTATAAACCATTGCTCTCAAGTGTCCTTGGTTAGAGGAGATAAGATCTTGCAATTCACAAGCTGGCTGTAAATTGGGCAAACTGTTTGGCCTTATTTTATTTCTTTGTCTCAGTTTCCCTATTACAGTTACTCAGGAATTTCCCTAGCTTTTTACTAATCTGTCACACTATGATCTCTGAATCACTGAGAGCAGAAGGAGATTGAAGAAAGAAGAGAAGGAATGACTCCGGGACCAACTCTCTTTCTGCCCATTCTAGGGAAGAAAGGGCTGAAAAAGTGGTGTATCAGAAAAACCTATGTCCTAATTACAAGTTCTGCCACAGATTAGATAAAGAATGTAATTTTCCCTGGACCTTAGCCATCCCTCCCTTTGAGGACACCTTTAAAAGCAAAATGATATCATACAGGTGTATCTTTATTTTTTTACAAATACATACTTAAAATAACTTCTTTAAATACATTTATAAAATATCTAAGTATTTTATACTTAGAAATATATTTTAAATGATTATGCAAAACAATGATATCAGTGAAAGGAAACATTTGCATTTTATCTCTTAACCTAAGCAATTTGATCAGCCTCTATGTAGAAAGCCAACTCGTATTGTAGGTACTTTATGTTTAGTGTTCTGAAGAACTGGAGACTTCTTCCACCTGTCACAGGAACTCTATCTAGTCTTTGGACGTTTTACTAACCTGAGGAATCTCAGAACAGACCAGGAGCTCCATAAATTAGGAATACATTTCCAGTAATCAAACTCATGGGGTACTTCCATGAGGTCTCTGTTTGAGGACCTGGCATAGCTAATTTGTTTATGTGTGCCCCAGGCCTGCTTATAGTGATCTGTTCAAGACCACACAGTCAGTCAGCACTCCCAGTTTTTATTACCGCATCATGTTTAGCATCAACAGATTCTCACTCTCCTTGAGTTCATTAGAAGTCTGTATTTTTAGAAAGCACATGATTCTAAGCAGTTGGTCCTAAAATAGGCTCTCATTTCGAAAGCCATTTCCCTGAACGGAAGTGGTGATTGAAGTGCAACTTGGGAAGCTGAGGTGGGGGAAGACAGCAGGTACACGCCCAAAACCTGAACTGTGGGCATCAAGGCACAAGTGCTTCAGGAGGCTATGGGCAGCCTGTGTGGTACACTTCCCATTGTGAAAAGGCATACAGGATTGTCATAGAGCCTCCAGTGGGCAGGACAGTGGGAACAGGGCTGGCCCTAGACAAGGACTCCTGGGTTTGACTTGGTAGCTATATTCTGTTCCCATTCCGAACTCAGCCTCTGAACCTTGGTCTTTACAAGTATATAATGGAAAATAAAGCTGAACTTGAAGTATTGTAGTATTTTAAATAAAATATCAAAGACAAAACAATGATAATAATAATCATTATTTATTAAGTTCCTCCTATTTCTAAGGCATTTTCTATACAATCTTCTCACAAGTCTATAAGGTAGATATTATTATCCCTGATTTATAGGTGAGAAAACTTAGGCTTAGAGAGGTCAAAGTATCTTGGAAAAAATTACACAGCTAATAAGAGGGAGATCAGAGACTGAGTTTCCAAAGCTGGTGTTCTTTTTATCACACCAACCTGCCTAACATTAGCTAACACCAGGGAGGTGCTCCATAAATGCATATTCAACCCGACTCTTTCCAGAAGAGCTTGTTGTGATTCCTTCTCCACCCTCCTCCCAGGTATGTGAGTCCAAAGTAGGGACTAGAAATGCCCATGAAGAGCAAGTAACTCTTGTTTCCAAAATATGAATGCACCAACAGGGGCCCACACTGGCCAAGTTAAGAGGAGCTAAAGAGCAGCTCTGTTGCCTCAGTATTCTCATCTGGAAAATGGGCACAATAACTTGTCCCCTCACAAAAACGTTGTGATGATTAAATGATACAGGAGTGCTGATAAGACAAGTAAAAAAAAAGTGGGTAAGGGGGAATCAGGAAAGTGTTGGAAAGGACCGGAAGAGATGAGAAAGAGAAGACAGGAGATGAGCAAGGATCAGAGCAGTAGTAGAGAGTGTGAATGTGAACATTATGTGCTAGGATGGGAGGAGTGGTAAACTTGTAGGACAAACTGGGAGGTTTGTAAGCCTCTTTTTCATGTACAGATAATTCCTGATTTTTGTGTCTCAACATGCTATTTTTCAACTTTATGATGGTGTGTATCAGTAGAAATTGAACTTCAATTTTATCATTTTGATGCTTTCCCAGGATAGCAATATGCAATAAAATGCTCTCTCATTAAGCTGGGCAGTGACAGCCACCCACAGCTCCCCGTCAGCCACGGGACTTTAAAGGTCTACAGCCTATACTCTACAGTGTACTGTGTTGCCAGTGTTTATTGGATTTTGAGTTTTGCATTTTTGCACCCCATCATGTCTACAAAATGCTTATCGGTGTCTCTTGCTTCTGGTGAGAAAAGGAAGAAGACAATTACTCTTGAGATGAAATATGTGAAAATGAAACTCAAGATAATTGCCCAACTGTAGGCTAATGTTAGTGTTCTGTGCACACTTAATGTATGCAAGGCTAAGATCCAGTGTTAGGTAAATTAGTGTATTAAGTGCATTTTTGACTTCATGATTTTTCAACTTATGATAGTTTTATCAGGCTAACCCCATTATAAGTCAAGGGTCATCTGTACATGGCACTGATTTAAAATGCTCTTTACAGGGTACATTTGTAAAGGAGAAGTTGGGTAAAAAGAAGTAGTTTCCAAAATCTTTTTCTTTTTTAAGCAGTGGTTTCCTTTTTCTGAAATGAAATCTTGCAGAGAAACAAACAAGTAAATGACTCTAGTGAAGGGAGCTGAAATCTCTCTGATGGAGGGTAAGGGCCAATTATCCCTATCTCCATTCCCCAACTCCTACACCTTCCTCTAAGCTCCTCAGCAGAACACTGAGGGACTGCCACAGAACTCAAGGGTGGCAGGAGGCACTGCTTGGGAAATTCTGCCTTAGGAGCCCTGATTCTTAATCTTGGTCTTCCACTAGCTTGAAATATGCCACTATAAAATCCTCAGAGCATCTGTCTCCTCACTTATAAAGTGAGACTGAACCAAGTAGTCCCTAAGAGTCCTCCCAGCTCCATAATGCTCTAATCCTTGGTTTCCATACGGAAGGTGCCATGACATGGTGGTGCATTCTGATGGAGGCACAGAGTACTGGGAGAGGTGCTCAGGGACCGGGCTAGGAAGTGGGGGGTGGGCTTTATACACTCCCCTAGCCTGAAGTCTTTCTCCTAAGTCACCATCCCTTGATTCTAGCTGTACTGATGATGTCCCTTCCTCCTAATTTGGCTCCCTCCCTCCACTCAGCTTTTGAGCCTTAGAGAAAACAGGTTAAAGGGCAGAGGTAATAACTCAAAGTAAAGGGAAGTAGCAAAGAGGAGGAGCTATTGTCCCTTTCTGTTATGGAGGACATTTTAAAGCTGACTTCCCTGACACCAAAAATAACTGCATTTTGGCTAAAGAAGAAGGCAAATTATCTCCTGCCCAGCTCCCTTAATCTCCAAAGGCAGGTTGGCAGAGAATATTTGCTGAATATTCCCTGTGTGGTGTGAGTGACTGGTCTAAAGGCATTAGGTTCCGAACCACTTTTTGAGAAGCTCACCTTGCCAAGAAGCCACCCAAAGAAGTTTTGGGAAATCTCTGCTTCTCATTTTTTAGCCATCCTCGTGAAAATGAAACAAATAATGGGAAGCTTTCTCAAGGTCTGCTCCTCATAGCACTACTCTCTGCCCTCCCTCCTGCCTCCTACCATGTCACAGACTGCCCTGTATACTTCTCAAAATGCTTTCAGATCCATATTCACCTCATTTTCCCCTAAGTCCTGGCAAACAAAGGTTATTTTTCCCTATGAAAGTTGAGAACACTGAAACTCAAAGTGTTAAGAGGTGAGGCAATAGTGGAAGGAACGTAGGCCTTTGAGACAGAGGAACTAATAATTTTCTCTGTTATTTTCCAGTTTGGGAAATTGGGAAATTCACTTAGTATCTTGGAGCCCCAGTGTCCTCATCTAAAAAGTGGAGCTTCACCCTTATCTCACAGAATTGCTTTGAGAATCAAGGAAAATAATGCCCATTAAACTAGTTTATGAACTACAATGTGACATCAAGTGTTTGTTGTTGTAGTTATTATTATGAATGAGCCAGAATGAAACCCAGCTTTTCTGAATACCAGTTAGGCCAGAGCTCTGAATCTTTTACACCACTCCATACATCTTGGAGGAGAAGCCATCTTTACCCCTCCTTGTGTGAGACCCATCACCAGGTGATCTGGAGGAAAATGCCTGTAGACATTGGCTAACTCATAGCAAAATTGTATGTCCAATCACTACTTAGGGGACTATCTCCTTCTGAAGAATTTAAAGTAAAAAATAAATTGTTGGTGGATTGTCACAAGGTGCATGTGAGAAACAGTTGGAGACTTCCTCAGGGAAGGGCTTTGAACCAGGCTTTATGGGTCTTGAATAAAGTTAGATAAGCAGGGAGAATGTAAAGCACAAAACAAAAGTTTGTGAGGTAGATAGTAAATGAGACCAGGTGAGGAGGGAGGAGTGGCTGCTTGCCTGATGGCAGGAAGTGGGTGGCTGTCCTGGGCTTCCTATCTTTCCACAGCCTCATACCATCATTCTGGCCTTAGAGCAAAAGTACTGGGATTCTCTCATATACAGTCAACCCAGGTCATATGATACCTCTGAATTAATTACCACTCCAGAGGAAGGCTACCACTACCTCTGCTGGGTGCCCATCGTTTGTACCCAAATCAACTGGAAATAACAAAATGAGGAAGGATGTAAATGGATGCCAAGGAGGCAAGTTACACCACTCACTGCATTGATCTAGGTGGGAGGGTAGATGAGTCTCACAGGACCAAATCCTCCCTGGTTTTGTAGGTAGGCATTAGTAGTCACTCATTCTCCAGAGTCAGCTCATCCCACAGGTCATGTTAAGTACAGCCATTGTACTTTCCCCAAGTACCTGTTACTCCCCCTTTTATCACACATGTAGTTACTTATTTGATGACAATCTTCCAACCCCATGAATGCAAGGATCATGACTAGCTTGTCCCCAGTTATACACTCGGCTCCTAAACAGTGCCTGGAACAAATATGGAACCAAATACATTTTTGTGAAAGGAAGAAAGGACTGAATGAAAAAAACATGACCTACTCAGACATGTTAGAACTCCAGAAAGTCACAGCTTTAGGCAAGAAGCCAGCACAAAAAGGGAAAATGCAGTTCAGTCTTGGGCAGCTGAGAAGAGAAGTTTCTTGTTTCTGCATCCCTTTTCACAGTCAACTGGAAAGAAAAAACAAAACTTGTTGGAACTCACTAACCTTGCCCCTATCCTCTGAACTCACATTTAGGAGCTGGCATGGAGCTACTTTCTTCTTTCATGACCCCTCTTCCCGCCCTGGCAATTTGCATTATCATTCTTCAGTTTGACTCTAACAAAAGCCTATAAATTTGAAGATATGTCTTTATGTCACCACACAGTTCACATTTTTTTTTTTACTTTTACCCTGAGGATGTAGCACCACATGTGTGAAGTGAAAAAATAACGGTTCAGAGCTTAAATGTGTGTACACATGGTAAAGCACTAAAGCCACATCCTTAAAATTTTGTCACCTCCTTGACACCTCCAAGTAGGTGTATCTCCCCAAAACCTTATGTGTAGACAAAATTACTCAGTTGCCCTAAATCCAAGGATTACACCTACTTGAAGGCAAGTGATATCTAATCTTTGTTTGACTGCAAACTACAGGGTCCAGCAAAAGTAACACCTGCTTGAGTGTGGTTGGTAGGGTACACGAATATCTCTCATGAAATGGACAGCAATTTGAAAATTTTACCTAAAATGTCATATGGTGTGCTGGAGTGGGATATTATTATGTTACAGAATCACATGCATATGATTTTGTAATAAAAAGGGGAGCATTATTTGTGCTATTAACTTATTAACTTCTTCCATGTATTAACTTGTATTCCCTGTATTAACTTCTTCCATCTCTGTTGTTAAAGTGAAAGAATACATGCATTAACTGATCCATCAAAAAAAAATTTAATTGATTTCATTTGTGACATTTACTGGGACTACTTTGATACCCCTTGAGATTATCAAAAAGCAACGGAAAAACCATTCTGCCTGAGTATTGAGGAAGCAGGGAGAACAGTTTTTTTAAAAAAAAATCATATTCCTTAACAGAATGACTTGATAAGGGCCTGAGGGACTCAAAAAATATATTCACTGACTGATAAATTATGAGCGTGATATTTGATCAAAAGAATCAGCTTCGAGGACAGTACTTTTGAAAATAAATTTAAAAATTAAGTTGGCCAAGATCAAGAACCTGTAATCAAGGGACTAGGTGAACATTTGGAAGCATCAGATTCTCTTACTCTGAAATACTGGGAGAGCAGCTTATTCTTGCAGGAAGGTCACTAAAGGACATAAAAGGGAAATTGGGATTCTCAGGTCCTCTCTGCCATAAAATAGAAAAATAAATTATCCCCAAATTTCTAAGCTATCACTATCATTAAGAACTTATAACCTACCTACCAATGTTCTGTGCTGTGCTTGGAAACCACTACCCCATATTAGGCAGGCTATTCCTTCTTTACCTGCATCTGAATTAGCTCTCCCAGGAACAATGGGGATAGGAGGATGGTGCCTTAAGTGGAGCTTGGACAGTAACTCACAGTTGTCCTCCTGCAGGAATTTGTCAAGGATAGAGCTGGTTCTTGTGGTCTACCTCAGAGCTTCAGCCAGAGGTCTCTGGGAGGAGGGTGGATTCATGGGGGTGTCACCCCTTTCAGAAAAAGGTTCTGACCTCAATGCTTTCAAGGGAATGGGGTTCCAAAGGGATTCCCAGGGACTGTTTGGGTTGGACTCTGAGGGTTTCTTGGAACCTTCCTAGAACCCAAAGTGAGTGAATAATTGGTGGAAAGGGTAGGAACTCACCTTTATTTTATGATTATGTGTCTGCAGGGTCAGCAGCCTCTAGAGCCCCAAAGGAGCTGGTTGGTGCCCTTGGTGGGTCTGTGACTTTCCCTCTGACACACTCAGTAAATTCGATTGACAGCATTGTCTGGACCTTTAACACAACTACTCTCATCACCATACAGCCAAAAACAGCAAACAATCAAGACACTGTCATAGTGACTCAAAATCATAACAAGAAAAGGGTGGAGTTCCCACATGGAAACTACTCCCTGAAGCTCAGCAAACTGAATAAGAATGACTCAGGTGCCTATCATGTACAGATATACAGTTCATCCCTCCAGCATCCCTTCACCCAGGAGTATGAGCTGCATGTCTATGGTGAGTGGAACCAGTTCCAAAAGTGAATGACTGCCTTGATAAAATAGTAAATTCCCTGATATTGAAGATGTTTAAGCAAAAGCAGGATAAACACTTGGCAAGAATGTGAAAGAAAGAACTCCTACATGAATGAAGTAGATGTTGCTGACCCCTGAGATCCCCTCCTACTCCAAGATTCTATAAGAGGTAGTGTGGTACAACAGATGGGTGGAATGAGAAGTGGAAATCACACAGGTCTAATGTTGGCTTCTCTATTTACTAGTTGCATGGTCTTAGCCAAGTTACTTAGTATCTTTGAAACTCATTTCCCACGTCCATAAAAGAGAAGAAAGTGATATCTATCTTAGAAAAATTATCAGGTATAAACATCGATCACACTTCTTCCCCTACAGTTTCCAGTCTATTGAGAAATAGACACAAGATTGCAAGAAAGATAAAAATAGCTTTGTTTTTTTTTTCTCTTAAAGCAAGCTAGGAGAAATATTTTACCCTAAGTCTAGAGCTTGGAGCCCGTTCATGGAAGATGAATTTATAAAACAATTATTCAACCAGCTACAAGAATAGCTGCCTCATTCACTGAGATGTAATACCACAGATACCAAGAGATAGACCTCCAAGTTTGCATATAAGAAGTAGGCCATTCACATTGATCCAGGTGGTGTGTGTGTGTGTGTGTGTGTGTGTGTTCCTTTCTGTTGAAGGGAACAGAAGACATGCATCCTGCAGAAAAACCAACTAGCTGGGAGCTGAGGGGGAGGCAAACCACAGTTAGTAGCAATATTATCAGTTCAAACCCACAAATAGAGAAATGTAGATGATAGATGTCAACCTCTTATCATCTCAGCAATGAACCAATTGTTCATTTTTGGAGGGAGAAAAATGAACACCAAGGAGGGAGGGGACCAAAAGTGTTATTCCACCAGAAGAGTAAAGTGAGTCTCCTCTAGGTAGCCTAAGGGCAGGGAAATAGGGAGCCTGTAAAAAAGATAACATTAGCTAACATCTAGAATACATTTAACACAGTGCTTGCCATATGGCTGTGCTTAGTAAATGGCAGCTGCATTCATGTTAGGTTGCTATTATTTCTATTGTTGTTGTTGTTGCTATACAGCTGTAGGAAAGCAGACCTAGGTAGTTCTGTTTCCCAGGTGAGAATGAGAATTCTGCTCTGAATTGTAGCTTCCTCTCTACTTTGTAGCACCTCAGAGAGATTCAGGTCCAGGGTCAAAAGAATAATTCAGAAAAAGGACAGCTATAGGCATAGTTTCCACCCTTGGTTATCCGTTCTCCTTTACAGAGCACCTATCAAAACCCAAAATCACCATGGATCTGCAGAACAATACGAATGGCACCTGTGTGACCAATCTGACATGTTCCATGGAACAAGGAGGAGAGGATGTAACTTATATCTGGAAGTCTTTGGGGCAGACAACCAATGAGTCCCACCATGGTTCCATCCTCCCCATATCCTGGAGGCTAGGGGAAAATGATGTTACCTTCATCTGCATGGCCAGGAACCCTATTAGCAGCAACTCTTCAAACCCCATCTTTGCCAAGGAGCTCTGTGAAGGTGACCATCTCTCCTCTTTCTCCAAAAGCCTGTAGTCTCAGGACCTATAACCTCTTTAGCTACTGGTTCCCATGGGAATGGGTCCTGTGTAAAAACAGGAGACCCCTGGGAAGTCAACAGACTGGGAGAAAAGTGGAAGTTGCTCCAAAAGTTGGGTCATTTCTCCTAGCTGGCTGTTTTTCTTTCCCTGTGCCTCCACTCATTTTCTCTTTAAAGGTGTTGCTGGTGACCTATATTCCACCATGGCCCTGAAATTCCTGTGGATTTTCTTACTTCTCAGTGTCCTTGTACTGGTGACAATTATTTTCATTACATGGAGACAAAACAGAAAAGGTAGAGCATGTACCATTTTTGTCTTATCCTCATTCATGCCTTTTCCACCTCATTTATTCAGCAAACATATGCTAACTGTGTGCCAGACTTAGTACTAGGCATAAGGATTCAGAAATGAAGGGGCCATAGTCTCTGCCTCAAGGAGAACAACCTCAGCCTGAATTCTCAGTCCTGGAGCAGAGAGGGTGTTTGAGTCCTTAACTAAGGCCAAGATCCTTCTAGTTCCATCTCTAGTCCCCACCCCTTTCAGAGATTGGAAAGTAAAGTAATGAGGGTAACTAGTTTATCCTGGGATTTTCCTGGGGTTAGTACTAAAAGTCTCATGCCCTGGAAAATCCTTTTATTACAGAGACACCAGGGTAATTGATCGCCCTAAGTAGGTTGTCAGATGGGGTAGAGGGCCAATGGGGATAGTGAGTGGAATGAAGGGCCAGCTCTGATTCTCTACCAACTTAGTTACAGAGTCTATTGAAGAGAAGAAAATGGACACTCATCAGGAAATTCTTAACTACTATCCCCCATCTGGAGAGACCTCAGAGTATGATACAATCTCTAACCTTAATGTGAGTCCATTCCCACCTTTCCTGGAGTCTTATCATTCTATCTGAAGCCCTTCTTGTTTTACTTGAGATTTTTCCATGTATTTGGACAACATGAGAGATGAGGATGTATAGCCTTTGAAACCCAATACATTTGTGTTTCCCCTGGGTCTTTATGGATTCTCTCTCATGCAGAAGCCGGTGACCTGTGGGTCACCTGGTTCTGACCCAACCAATAATGCTCACACTGTGGCCTATGGAATCACCTTTTTCCTCCACAGTTCATAACAGCTACTCAGCAGGCCTGATCCCTTTAGCATATGGGGTCAGTAGATTGGATTTATGGATGCCTTTTTCTATGAGGCAACTCAAAAAGCCATCAGGGAAGGACTCAAATGGCCCACAGTGGCTCTGGGCCTACACTCAGAGTTTCCCAAGTGTCTGTTATCAAGCTGAAGTAAATAAACACAAGGTTAATCCAAAGGAAACTCTGAAAAGAATAAAAATAAAGTTTAAAAATAGCCAAATAGACAGAGGCAATCTGGAGGCATGAACTATGTAGACAACTTCAAAAGTCTCCCCAGGAACAATCATTGTAGTCCAGGCTGGAATAGCTTCTTAGAGGTCATAATGAGAGCACTTTTATGCATAGGCCCACTTAATTTAAAAAGAAGAAAAGAACATTTTGGAGCCTCAAAATCCTAGTTTTACTCCTGCCCTTGGGTTCCATCAATCAGAGGGATTTCTCAATTGGGTCTCTCAATCGGGTTGCACCTTCCTACTGTTACCTGCAACTTTTCCAAAAGCAGACACTACATTTTTTCTTCAAAGTTAGTGTACAAGAGTGCTTTTTTTTTTCCTGTAGGGAGAATGCTCTGTGCTCCACTCAGCCTGGCCTCTGTCCAAGCTGATCACTTTAGGTTCATGCCCCACCCCCACTTCATTCAAGACACATTCCCAGGAGAACACACAACTGGATATACTGGATGTTCAGGAATATAGTTCATTTTCTCAGGATATTTTTCTCTGTCCCGAAAGGAGCTTTTATTATTGCTATTATTGTTATATTGTTTTGTTTAGTACTATCAGTCATCCTTGGTGATTTGTTCCAAAGGCTCTTTTGACTGATGGAAAAGTTTATTTGCAACATTAGCAATACTACTTCAAATTATCCTTTAGTTACCTTAGAGGCTCATAGCTCATGTGACTTATATATTTTTAAATTCATTTAAACACAAAACACTTTTAAAATACTGTAATTATTTCTTTAAACAAGTTATTCATAATTATAACAATCATCTACAAGAGCACTTCCCACTACTCATTTCTCTTCCAGAATCCTCTATCCCTCTTGCCTTCTTTCTCTATCTCTGCTTTCCTTTCTCTGGATTCTAGACATCTATTTGGCCTTGTTTATGTGATGCAGGGGTAGATGATGATTTCTCTTTTTTTGTTTTCTTTTTGTTTTTAATAGAAAAGAATTCCAAAAGAAAATTCTGTAAATACGGTTTATTCTGTGATACAATTACCCCAAAAGGTAAGACACGTTAGAACTTAGTTTTATCTTAGTTGTTCCATCACTTTTTGTAGTTCAATCTTAGCTTAAAATGTCTTGGGCCCCAGGGACCTCATATACCCTGGCTTGGAAATAATAGATCCCCAGGATCTCCCCACTCATTTTGCTTGGAGAGAATAGAAGAGAATTTTGTTTTAGGGGTCAAATGGGGGTAATGTGGAACAAATAGGAGACAGTTTCTAGGTAGGAATAATAGGAACATCAGCAGGATCCTGAGGGCATGAATGGGGTAAAGGGCCATGGTTAGGCTGTGACTGTGAAGGAAGGACAGTTGTAAAGGAGATTCTAGCTTGCTTCTAAGCCACACCAGTAAACTGGAAGCAGAAGAAATTTCCTTTGCTTTTCCACATTCTATGTTATACCTGGTTTGCATACTCCCTGGAGTCTAACTACTAAGGTAATAAGCCTTATTTTATTTCTTCATAGATCACACTTATTTCTTATTTCTTCATAGATCACACTTGGCAGAAGTAGTGATACCTCCTGTCTCCCCTCCCAGCCAGATCAGAAAAGATGAGAATGGGTAAAGCAGTTTGCTAACAGGAAAGGTTGGTTCTGATAGATTATTAGAAGCAAGGTTCAGTTCAGTAAGTAATCAACAAGATAAATATGGGTTAACCTTATGGAATAGTTTCTCTAAAGTCAAAGTGATTAAACAGCAGGAGCAAGCACAGTGGGAGGCTTGGGTTGAGTAATCATGGCAGTGAAGAGTATCTGGAATGGAAGAGTCACTTGTTGGGGATCCAGAGCCCTGCCCCCTTTCACCACTCTGCATTCTTGTGTCTTCTTAACAGATGGAGAAAATCCACTCATTGCCTGCACCAGAAACACCAAGGCAATTTATCTATAAGAATGTCATCTAAACAGTAGTGTACTCCCTCTTATCTCACCCCAAAGAAAATAGTTAAAAGAATTCACTGATATGACAAGAAACATTGAGGAAGATTGAAGAACATTGACTTCCTTCCAGGATAACTGTTGTTTCTGCTACACTGCTGTGAACTCTCCTCAAACTCAGAATATGTAACTATGTCTTCCTAGATATGTGATTGTTAATTTATCAGCCAACCTCAGGCAAGGAACTTAGAAGTGTCTCTTTTGAAATGTCAATGCAGTATCAAACAAATGAATGATGGCTTCATCCCAGGGCTTGGAAGTCAGGAATATTCCAAGGGTCTGATTGTTAAGAGGGCAAAAATGTCAAAACAAGCAGATGTTGTCAGCAGACAGAATAGCCAGAAATAGATTTATTCATCAATTCATTAAGTATGTGCCTGACACTGTGCTGAGCTCAGACAGATTTTAGTCAGTCATGCTCTCTGCTTTGGTGAAATTTGTCCCTCATCGACTATTCAGGCAGTCACAGCAAGCCTGACCACAGATTCCCAGCACTCAGGGAGTCAGGTGTGAATCCACAGGACTTAGGGCTCGAAGAGCAGAGAAGCCAGGTTGAAGACTAGATTTGGAAATGCAGAAGTGTGCCTGACCCAAGGACTCGGACCACTGTTCCAGTTTCATTTATATTCTATGCTGCAAGTGAGAAGCCCAGGCCTTAGGCCTGTATAGGAACCTATTTCATTGGAGAAACTGAGCCTGGAGACACATTACAAATTCATTATGGTAGACTTAGAGTCACGGTGTGGTCACTTGGAAACCTTTAAAGTTGGTAAATTAATTTAACCAATATCTATTGAGTGTTGTGGACTGCTCTGCCTGGTTTCAGGAATTGTAACTCTACCCCCTGTTGCTGAGGATGAGGGATCGACGACCTCTGGAATGCGAGCCACTTAGGAGACTAAGCTTCTCTCTGGTAGCAAATGCTGCTTCAGTTTCCTCCTTGCCCCCAAAGCATGGTTGGAAGTCCTTGACAGGTAAGACCCCTCAGAGGAGGGGCAACCTAGGCCAGACACAATCACTTGGGAGGCCAGCATGGAAGGACTTGGGGGGCTTCAACAAAGAGCAATGGACTCTCACCCTCCCAGCTTTGACAAAGTCCCCATGTCCCCTGGGAGAAGTGCTTTCTGGCTCTAATCCCCTTAAGCCTGAATACCTGATGGGGAGGGGTGCAGCTCCTTGCTAGAGTGTGTCCCAGGGAAAAATCTGGCATCACAAAGACTTCCTGATAAACCTGTGAAATCTGCTCTGCTAAGAGTGCTTTCATTCATATGTTAAGGGTTCAAGCAGGAAACTCGAAAACTCTCTTCCTGACAGACTCTGACTCAGACTAAGCCCTCAGATTTCTTTGAAATGTTATCTACTGTTTGATCCTCGCTGCCCTGTATTTCTATGTATTACAACCCAATAAAAACCCTTGGAGGAAGGAACTCAATGCCTTTTTCCCCTGAGAAACTGGCCACTGCTCAAGGCCTTTTTCTTCTGGGAAACTGGCCACCTCTCCTCCCCAAGCAGATCGTGTCTCAGTCATGTTTACTCTCATCCATGGCACCTGGGGGGACTTTCGAGGAAAGTCACCCCCACAATTGAGATCCTCTGAGTCAGTCTGGCAAAGAAAGGTAGACATCAAAAGAAGAGTTTACTTTCTTTTGAATGAAATGAAAAGCCTGGGGTAGAGGAGTGTTGGTTTTGATGTGTTTCTGGATACATATCTTAAATGAAAATGTTGGGAAGAAATGTGATGTCCCAGGTCTGGGGGTGTGAAATGTCAAATAATAACAAAAAAAATTAGATTTGATGTCATTCATACAAGGGAAAACTATCCATGGATTGGGGCAGTACTGTGCCTCACAAATAGTGGAGCACTCTTCTCCAGGAATTTTGGACAAGAAAGAGTTTTATAGAGCATTAGAAGAAGGGATGAGAAAACAAGGTAGGCTGGCTAGGAAGTTGACAATTCCTCATGAGGCCAGCAGGTCCAGTGTTCTAGGGCAAAGTGATGTGGCTAGAGCTTAGTTAAAGGATTGTGATTGGTGTACATTCAATTTCCTTGACAGGCATTTCCTGTTATATTCAGGCTGACTTAGGTTTAGATTAAGTTTAGATTTGGGTTGGATCACTGGAGCAACCTCCATTTTGTGGGTCTCGAATGCCAGTTAACTTATCTGAACTAAGGTGCAGAAATGTGTGTTAAAACTTTTGAAAAGAGAAAGTATTTGATTAAAAAAATGTTCATATATAATACAGTCCAATACATTACAATTATATTATAATTACTTATAATATAAGTAATAATAGACCTTCAAGAAAAAACTAAGAAGAAAGGGACAAAAAAAAAAACAGTCTGAGGCTGCTGATTTGAGAGGAAATGAATGTAAGAAGAGGTAGTTCATTAATTCTAAGAAACCTGGAGGAGGGCTTGTCTGGTCCCCACATAAAGCTGTGCAGGTGTAGGAAAGAAAAATAATTTTCCCTCTAACCATCAGGTTCTTTGCTGAGACACCCCTGTAATAAAAAGATACATTAACAAGAGTAAAAAAACATGTTTAATAATGTGTACATGGAAGATAACCAGGAAAACTGAGTAATTCCTCAAAATGGCCATCAGTTTAAATATCATCTACAGCTAAAGACAAAATAAGATGCTTGGGTTGGTGGGAAGTTATGGGAGGTTAACAGCAAAGCACAGTAACTGAGGGTAATGTTGTTATGCAGATTTAAGTCATCTCCTTCTCCACTGATAGGAAGTTTATAAGGATTTATTCATCCTGCTCTTACTGGTCCAGAGAAGGAGCCCCCTCTTATGAATGAAGATCTTACACACAAATGTTAATGTCTCCTACAAAAGGGTAACTTCTGCCTACTTTCAGAGATTTTCTTTGTCTATTTTTAAAAAAATAATCAGTTCAAATAATTCTTATGCCAAAGTGGCATATTTTGGGGTGACACATTCTGTGCCTCATCACATATGTGCTCTGCCTGAGGTACTGCATCTGAGGAAGTGCTGTTCACATAATAAATATATAACTGCCTGCATTTATTATTTAGGGGGGAAATCAAGAGTCTTTTTAAAAGATAAAGTCAGATGTCTTTAAAGAGGTGTGCTTTTTTTCTAATTCTCACAAAGGTAGCAGGGGTTGGGACATGCCTGTAATAGCACTTGGAGAATAATTTGTAATGAAGCCAGCAGTGGAAGCCAGGGCTCTAAACTTGTTTGACACTGAGTATGTGTCCCACATTGATACTATTAATGATGAAATGGCTCCATTGTTAAACTCTGATCCTTGAGTTTGCCTAGAAAAGAATTCAGAATTTAAATATAAGCAAAAGTTTATTTAGAAAGTCTTCAGAAACAGAAGTGAGCCAACTGGGCTGTGTGGACTCAGGAAACAAGCTACAGAGGCAAAGGAAAGGCCCTTGGAGCTGAGGAGAAAGAAAGCAAAGGTACACACCTTATGGGAAGAAAGCAGGGAAAAGTATGGGCATGAAAGAGAGAGAAAGAGAGAGAATATGCCTGAGGAAAAAAAGGGCTGGGAAAAGGCATGGGCATGTGAAAGAGACAGAGAGAGAGAATGTGCAAGCACACCCCAGGTCCTTATCTTAAGGGCTCTGGTCACATAGCTTACCCAGCCACCACAGATGAGAATAAGTCTACCAGGACATGATCTGCTTGGGGAGGAAAGGCTGACCAGTCTCTCAGAGGAGAAAGGTATCAAGCCCCTCTCAGTGGGCTTCTATTGAGTTTATCTTGCATAGGGATGCATATCAAAGAAAGGAGGTATGGTTTACAGATAACATTTCTGGGACCACAGGGGTCCTTTGGAGTCAGGGTCTGGTAGACAGGGTGATGCCAATCGGCTGCAAAACCTTGGGAAACAAACTTATTTTGTGCTTGGACCCTTAACATTTAAATTGAGGACATTCTTAGCAAAGCAGATTTCACAGGACTTTATGCATTCTTTCTTAGGCCTGATCATCCCTTGCTGAGAACTGCCAATTCCAACATAGGGCTGCACTCTGCTTCAGCATCTGATTCAGGCCTGAATCAGACAAGGAAAGAAAGGCAGCCAAGAGATTAGGAGACCTTTTACAGATAGAATGGAGACTCTGGCTATGATAAAGCTGAGGGGCAAGGGTCTTTTGTCTCTCCTCCACAATTCTCTAAGTCCTTCCCTGATGGCCCCTTCACGACTGTGCCTGTCTTGGGTTGTTTCTTCCTTGAGGAATCTTACCCATCTTTGACTATCCAGCCATCCTTCAGGGGCCAAGCAGGGTGAAGTAAAAGGAGCAGAGGCTGCACTCCTGCTGGGAGGATAAGTTTTGTCTTTTTTGTGGCTTATGGTCCCAAGGTCCCCTAGCCATGGGGCCTTTTCACCTGTTGGCAGGGTTACAGCTTCTGAAACTAGGCAGGACAGTTCCCAACAGAGGATCTCAATAGAATATTCATCAGTTTTACACATGTTCTTTTAGGGTCATGATCTCTAGTCATTGCAGCTAGTTGTGATGTCAGCCATTTTGTCACAACTGCATGATGTCATTCAGTTTTTGACTAAAACTCCATCTCTGTGGTCAACAGATCCAGACTTTGTTATTTTTTAATTGTATTTTTCCATTACCATTTATCCCCCTTATACCCTCTTTCACTTCTACCCACCCCTCTCACCTCATGATCACCACACTGTTGTCTGTGTCCATGAATTCTTTCTTTTCTTTTTCTTCTTTACTTGATCCCTCCAAGCCCCCACGAACCCCACCCCCCTGAGCTGTCAGTTGACTCTATACCTGAGTCTGTCTCTATTTTGCTTATTAGTTCAGTTTGTTCCATTAGATTCCACACATAATCCTGAAAATAAGATATTATTGTACCAGCCCTTTTAGAGGGTTTCTCGCAGTCTCTCACCTCACCCTGACAGTTGGAATCGATGCTGGCATTCACAGCCAGCTATTATGTGGTCTCTTTTTCCTGGCATTGGTGCTCTGGGGCCGGGGAACACAGCATGGGGTGGAAACTGCTAGCTCCTCACAGGATACTTTGCAGCTGAGATGTCCCTCTGGATTCTCAACTGCTACATGTGGGTGCAGGGCCAGCCATTTTTGTATCTCCACCCTTCCTATCAGTCTCTATGTGGGTTCTTTTGTACAAGTATACTCTTGGTTATAAGACTTCCATTCAGCTAGTGTTTAGTTGGTTATCCAAGATGATTTCTTCTATAATTTAGTTGTAATTCCAATTTTTTTCCTAGAAGGAGGTGAGTGTAACTTTCACCTATTCTGCTACCATCTTTAATATCTTAAAGATAACATTTTAATCTAAATTGTGTTTTAGCATTTGAGCCTGAAGGTGGAATGACCCCCTTGGCTATCTCTCCTCTGGAGCTAACCTCATAGTTGTCCTCAAAACCTGAAGAAATTGGTTATAGAAAAATGTAGAGGGTAAAGATGGTGGCCACATAAGTGGGAGCTGAGCCCACTTATGCTCAGAATCAGCACACCTAGCTGATTCTGAAGAACAGAGTGAACAGCTGACTGAATCCCAGGTGATAATGAACTTTGGAAGCCAGAGTGTGCAGAGGACACTTAAAAGGGGGCAGTAAGGAGATTTTGTAAGTCAACAAGAAAGTCCCCAGGTCTTGTGCTAGAAGTTGTGGCAGCCACAGCAGCATCCAAGGAGATCTGGGTCAGTGATAGAAACCTAATGGCTCCCTCCCCTCTCTGAGCTGGGAATTCTCAGACCTACACCAGCAGAGACCTGAACACATAAAGTCGCTGGGGGGATAAAAAGACAGTGACATGCACCTGGCAGTACACCAAGGCTGGGGTGGCGGTTACCAGCTGGGACAGTGATAGAGAAAACCCCTTTTCCGCTAGCCTAAGAACACCCCATAGGAGAGTCTAATTTCCACATTCCGCTTCTGTAACCTGCTTCTGCTGCGCAGCCAATGAGAGCCACAGCACCTCAGATATCCCCAAATAAGGAAGTAGACCTAACTTCCACATTCCGCTTCTGTAATCTGCTTCCGCTATGTAGACAGGAAGGTCCTACAGGTTATAAAAACCCCAGGAGCCCTTTGTTTGGGGTTCAGAATTTGGAGATCACCCTCCTCTGGGCCCGTGTATGTAAATAAAGATCATGCTCCTGAACCCTTGGTGTCTGGTTGCTTCATTTGTCTGTAACAACAGGACCAGAGAAATTGGGGAGCTGGGTGACACCTGGAACTGGGAGAAGAGATGGGTGTGACTGGCCATGACCCAGCTAGACTCTGGACTGGTCAGGGAGTTGGACTGTGTGGAAAGCCGGAAGCTCATTAAGAGTGACAGGTGACACCCAAGGGGACTTTTCTTAAAAGTGGACCTGAAACCAGAAAAGACCAACATTCATGTTGCCTGTCACACCAAACCCAGTAAGCAGAGACAGGGATTGAACTTTATGGGCACTTTATTCAGATGGCTGGAGATCTGAGAAGACAGCAGGTTCATACCCTAACAGACCATCTTACATTTTCTTCCAAGCCAGCCTTTTTATAACAGAAAACTAAGTGCAGTGAGGGGTTTTAAAACTCAGGGAAAATCAGATTGAATAAAAGCCTGCAGTATTCTCACCCTGGGCAGTTAGCTATTCCCAGGGGCAGCTGGTCATTTGTCTCTCCCTGGAACACAATGGCCAGGATGCCTCCACCTGTTGCCCAGACAGTAATCTTTAGCAGTGCCCCAGGAGGTTGGCTGTCTCTCCGGGAGCCAGGATGGGCCTTATATGCAGTTTTTGAAATAATATATTTAACCTATGCATTACCTACTAGGCTTATTAACTATTTACCTTAAACTAAAATGCCAACTCTTGAGTCCCCTATCAGAAATAGCTGCCTTGCAGGGACCTTGCATTGTGCAGGGACCTCACATGAGCAGCAGCCAAGAGGGAGGAGTGGGGGGAAAATTAGTTCCCATTCACTGGCATTTCACAGACTCATCAAAGCAGGGCAGCAGGATGCCCAGAGAGGCTTCTTTTAATAGGGGAAGTAAGGCTAAGTGCAGGGATCAGTACGAGCTGCAGCCAGGCCAACAAAGGCAGGCCTGTGATTTGCTCCCATTCAGTGTACCTCACAGACTGATCAAAGGGTTGCAAAATGAGGTGGATTATCAACACTGGCCTGGAGCAAATACAAAGAGTAGACAGTGCAGGCTGCACAGTGTTCTGAGGGTGTGTGCTGAAAACTGGGAGCCTGTGATTATTATAGCCCAGACCACAAAAAAGGGGAAAAAAACCAAGGCCAACCCCCCTCTACCTGCAGGATCTGGGGAATTCCTGCAAAAACAGTTTTGCAGGTTTAAAATCAGAAGGAGGCTATTTTTGTTCTCTTTTTCTTTTTCTTTTCTTTTCTTTTCCTTTTTTTGGCAAGACTACGACAATATGACCTGGAGCTGTGAGAAGACTGGAAATGCATCCAGAAAGAAGTCAGAAGGGAAATACCAACAGCTGAGGCAAATTTCATTTTGCTATCTTTCAGAACTTGCATGTTTTTGTTTCTTGTTATTCTACTATGGTACATTTTGACAATGAAATACTACACAGCAGAAAAAAAGAAGGAGCTTCTACCCTTTGTGACAGCATGAATGGAACTGGAGAGCATTATGCTAAGTGAAATAATCAGGTGGTGGAAAACAAATACCATATGATCTCACCTTTAACTGGAACCTACTTTACAAAGAAACAAGCAAGCAAAATATAACCAGAGACATTAAAATTAAGAACCAACTGACAATACCCAGAGGTGAGGAGGGAAGGGATTATGGTGGGAAGGGGGGAAGGGTTTTCAGGAACAACTATAAAGGAGACATGGACAAAACCAAGGGGGGGATTGAAGCAAGGGAGGGTGATGAGGAAGGCTGGTGTGAGGGCAGTAGTGAGGCTATGTATAGGCAACTGTAATTAAACAACAATAAAATAATTTTGAATATATTTTTATTGATTATGTTATTACAGTTTCCCCAATTTTCCCCCTGTATCCCCACTCTACCCTGCCCCCCAAACCCTCCAGTATTCCCCTCTTTCTTAGGTCATGTCCATGGGTTGTACATATAAGTTCTTTGAGTCCTCTGTTTCCCATACCATTTTTATCTCTCCCCATCTACCTTGTGCCTACTAAGTATGTTTCTTCTTCTCTGTACCTTCCCCCCACTGTTCCTCCCTTCCCCCTTCCTATTGAAATCCTTCTGTGTGATGTTTATTTTTCTGATTCTGTTCCTGTTCTGGTTGTTTGCTTCGTTTTTGTTTTCATTGTTTTTCTTTTCTTTTAGGTTCATTTGTTGATAGTTGTGAGTTTGTTGTCATTTTACTATCCATATCTTTTATCTTCTTTTCCTTAGAAGTCCCTTTAAATTGCTATATAATAGTGGCTTGGTGATGGTGAACTCCTTTAACTTGACCTTATCTGGGAAGCACTTTATCTGCCCTTCCATTTTAAATGATAGCTTTGGTGAATAGAGTAATCTTGGATATAGGTCCTTGCCTTTCATGACTTCAAATACTTCTTTTCAGTCCCTTCTTGCCTGCAAGGTTTCTTTTGAGAAATCAGATGACAGTTTAATAGGCACTCCTTTGTAGGTAATTCTCTTCTTTCCTCTTGCTTCTTTTAGGATTATTTCTTTATATTTAATCTTGGGTAACTTAATTTTGATGTGGCTTGGTGTGTTCCTCTTTCGATTCCACTTCTTTGGGACCCTATGGGCTTCCTAGACTTCCTGGAAGTCTATTTTCTTCACCAGAAGAAAGGGGAAGTTTTCCTTCATTATTTCTTTCTTTGTTTTATTTAATTATTGTTGACATACTGTTTTCTGTCTTTTACTCCCATCCTGGCCCCCCCACCCCCAGTGCTCTCTCTTCATTATTTCTCCAAACAAATTTTTTTATTTCTTGGTCTTCCTTTTCTCCTGACACCCCTATAATTTGGATGTTGGAACGTTTCAGGTTGTTCCAGAGGTTTGTAAGACTCTCTTCACTTTTTCAAATTCTATTTTTTTTATTTTGCTCTGGATGAATGTTTATTTTTCCATTTGTTCCAAACCATTGCTTTGAGTCCTGCTTTTCTTCCTGTCACTGTTGGTGCACTGAACATTCTGCTTTATTTCACTTTGGGTATCTTTCATTTGTTTTGTTGGGGTTTTTTTTTTCATTTTTTGACCAAGATCAATCAGATCTGTGAGCATTTTGATTACCAGGGTTTTAAATTCTCCATCAGATAGGTTGGTGATCTTCTCCTTGCTTAGCTCTCTTTCTGAGGCTTCACTTTGTTCTTTCACTTGGGCCATATTTCTTTGACTTGGTGCAGCTGATAGGTTGTAACCAGGTGGGGCCTTAGGTATTCATTCATTCTGGCAGGGCAACCCTCTTCCCTGCTGCAGTGCTGCCTGTGGGGAAGGGGCCAGAGAAGGAACAGTGTGGCTCACCTGCTCATCTCCAGCATACTTTTCAGTGGACTCTCATGTGAGGCTGGAGGAGTAGGAGCTTCTCCTACTGCCACAACTGCATACTGCACAGCCACCTTTGGGTCCTCTTAAATCAGCCCCTCTAATGCAGCCCAGCCAGCCCCTCCCCCAAGGTCTGCTGCATTGCAGCAGTTTTTCTTAGTTGGTCCACTCGGTCCACTGCCTCCTGGTCTGATTGTTTAGGTTGATAATTTCTTTAATTCATTTGTTTTTGGAGTCCCATGCAGTATGATTTTGCGAAGGGTCTCTACCCTTGACTCCACCTTGGTGAGAACAACAGTAAAATACTTTTTGAAAAAAAGAAAAAAATAAATGCCATCCAAATTGGAAAGGAAGAAGTAAAGTTGTCTCTGTTTGCAGATGACATGATAGCATACATAGAAAACTCTACAGTTTCTACCCAAAACCTATTCAACCTAAGAAGTGAATTTGGCAAATAGCAGGATGCAAAGTTAATGTTAAGAAATTGAAGGAATTTTTGTACACCCACAAAAAATATCAGATATAGAAATTGGGGGGAAATCTCATTTGCTATAGCACAGGAAAAATAAAGTAGCTAGTAATAAACCTAGCCAAAAAGGTAAAAGATGTGTACTCAGAAAACTACAAAACACTGAAGAAAGAAATTAAGGAAGACACAAACAAATGACAGCATATACCATATCATGGATTGGAAGACTTGAAATCATCAAAATGTCTGTTCTACCCAAAGAAATTTATAGATTCAATGGAATCCCTATTAAAATACCAATGACATATTTCACAGATATAGAGCAAACATTTCAAACATTTATATGAAACTATAAATGACCCTGTAGACCCTCAGCAATTTTGAGAAGAAGAACAAAGTAGGATGGATCACAATACCTGATATCAAACTATATTGCAAGGCCACTGTAAAAAAACAGTCTGGTACTGGCATAAGAACAGATACATAGATCAGGGGAACAGAATACAGAGCCTAGGAATAAACTCATGTGTCTATGGTCAATTAATATTCAAGAGAGGGAGCAGCAGCATAAAATGGAGCAAAAATAGCCTCTTCAACAAATAGTGTTAGAACATCTAGATAGCTGCATGCAAAAAAAAAAAAATGCAACTTGACCAGCAACTTACACCATACAAAAAATAAACTCAAGATGGACAAAATACTTAAATATAAGTCACGAAACCATGAAAGCCCTAAAAGAGAACGTAGGCAGCAAAATCTCAGATATTCCATGAGACAATATTTTCACCCATATGTCCCCTAGAACATAGAATAATAAGGAAAGAATAAACAAATGAGACCTCCTCAAATTAAAAATCTTTTGCATAGCTAAAGAAAACATAAGCAAAATAAAAAGGAAATCTACTTTATGGGAATATATATTTGCCAATAAAGCCTCAGACAAGGGTTTGATCTCCAAAATATATAAAGAACTCACATGACTCTGCACTAGGAAGACAAACAATCCAAAAACAAAAGTGGGGGTGGGGCAAAGAACCTGAACAGACCTTTCTCCAAGGGGGACATACAGAGGGTCCAGAGACAAATGAAAAGGATGCTCAGCATCACTAGCCATCACAGAAATGCAAATTAAAAACACAATGAGGTACCACTTTACACTGGTCAGAATGGCCATTATAAACAAATCAGCAAACAAGTGCAGCTGAGGTTGTGGAGAAAAGGGAACCCTAGTGCACTGTTGGTAGGGATGTAGAGTGGTGCAGTCATAGTGAACAACAGTATGGAATTTCCTCAAAAAACTAAAAAGGAAACTGCCTTTTGACTTGGAAATTCCACTGCTGGGATTATACCCTAAGAATCCTAAAACACCAATTGAAAAGAACCTATGCACCCGAACGTTCATAGCAGCACAATTTACAATAGACCAGCTCTGGAAGCAGCTTAAGTGCCCTAAGTAAGTCAGTGCATCAAAAAACTGTGCTATATTTACACAATGGAATACTGTGCAGCAGAAAGAATGAACTCCTACCATTTGAAACAGCATGGATGGAACTGGAGAACACTATGCTAAGTGAAATAAGCCAGGTGGTGAAAGGCAAATACCATATGATCTCACCTGTAAGTGAAACCTAATTAACAAAACAAACAAGCAAGTAAAAATATAACCAGAGACACTGAAATAAAGTACAAACTAGCAGTAACCAGAGGGGAAGGTGGAAGGGGTTAATTGGGGGAAAGAAGGGGAATGGTAGTTAAGAAACATATATAAAGGACTCACAGACAAAGCCAAAAGGAGGTGGGATTGAGGGTAGAATATAGGAGTAGGTTGGTGGGAGAGAGTAGTGGGGGGAAATGGCAACAACTGTACTTGAACAACAATTAAAAAATAAAAATATTTTCAAAAACCTGAAGAAATAATTTATTACCTCATCTTACCTCTTACCAATCAGCTCCTAACATGGCTCTGAACACCTAATACATTGTGTTTGATTTTGTCCAATATAATGGATAATCTGCATACTATCAGTGAATCAGGTCTTTGGGAACACTAGCTCATCTGTCTCTGGGTTGACCAATTCTAATGAAATAATTTCTGTCTTTACTACAATCCCTGCTCAGGGATATTTTGGGCAAAGAATGCAGGCAGGAAAACTTAATGACTGAACTTCAATAACGTCAATCATAAGAACAAAGAGGAAGAGAAAGAAATTTTCCCTCCCTCACATTTCCCAAAATTCAACTTAGGATAAGGTACAGAAGAATTAAAATCGAGAATTGGCCCTTAAAATTTGTTTGGTATAAATAAATGATTAAAGAAAACAATTTAGATGATACCAACAGACTTTATTTAACACTTAATAGAGCAAAGAGTTTACATTCAGAAGGCATGGACCTTTTATAGTATAAAGAATAAAGAACAAAACCCAAAAATGATGGGAAAGCAGGGAAGGATTTTCAAGAACAACTATAGAGGACACATCTACAAAACAAAGGAGGGGTGGAATAAGGGTAGGGAGATGAATATGGCTGGGGTTGGGGGGGAGTGGTGGAGGGTAAAGGCAGACAGCTGTACTTGAACAATAAAATTATTTATTTGGTTTTTTTATTTAAATTTTTGTTCAAGTACAGTTTTCTGCCTTTTACCCCTATCCCAGTTCACCCCTCAGCTCTCCCCCTCCCTCCAATTTCCACCCCCACCATTGTTATTGTTCATGTGTCCTCTATACTTGTTCCTGCAAACCCTTCCCCTTTTCTCCTGAAATTCCCTCCCCTCTCCACTCTGGTCACTGTCAGCCTGTTCTCAATTTCAGTGTCTCTGGTTATATTTTGCTTGCTTCTTTGTTTTGTTGATTAGGTTCCTGTTAAAGGTGAGACCATATGATATATGTTTTTCATCACTAGCTTATTTCGCTGAGCATAATGCTTTCCAGTTCCATCTATGCTGCCTCAAAGGGTAGGAGCTCCATCTTTCTTTCTGCTGCATAGAATTCCGTTGTGTAAATGTACCATAGTTTTTTGACCCAATCATTTGCTGGTGTGCACTTAGGTTGCTTCCAACACTTGGCTATTGTAAATTGTGCTGCTATGAACATTGGGGTGCATAGGTTCTTTTGGATTAGTGTTTCAGGGTTCTTAGGATATAATCCTAGCAGTGGAATTACTGGGTCAAAAGGAGATCCATTTTTAGTTTTCTTAGAAAATTCCATATTGTTTTCCACAGTGGCTATACCAGTCTGCATTCCCATCAACAGTGTATTAGTGTCCCCTTTTCTCCACAACCTCTCCAACAATTGTTGTTTGTTGCTTTGTTTATGATTGCCATTCTGACTGGTGTAAAGTGGTATCTCATTTTGGTTTTAATTTGCATCTCTATGAAAGCTAGCAACACTGAGCATATTTTCATGTGTCTCTGAACCCTCTGTATGTCCTCCTTTGAGAAGTGTCTGTTCAAGTCCTTTGCCCATTCTTTAATTGGGTTGTTTGTCTTCCTAGTGTAGAGTCATGTGAGTTCTTTATATATTTTGGAGATATTTAAATAAAATAATTTTAAAAAGAAAAATCTGTTTTGTAGGAAACACCCACACCCACACAAAGAAACAGAAAATATCTCATTGGCTGGGTTCACATAATCCAACTTGTTTGGTGTGGGAAGACCCACAGTTTTGTGTGTATTTGAAGACTGATTGGATCAACTGTTTCTGGTCATGTAGAGCCTTTATAGAAACGCAAAAGTTATATAAATTTCCATTTGCTGACATGGCATTTCAGGCAGAAGTGGCTTTATCTTGGGATAGTGTGTAAAAAATAATATAAACAGAGCTGCTTCAAAATGGAGACTAAGTCACCATCCTAGAGGAACTGTCTTGCATATGTTACTCCTCAAAGCTTTGGAATGTTAAAACTGGAATGTTAGAATAACCTTTGGTTTGGGCCTAAAGCAATATTGTATCCCAAACAACAAATTGTTAATAGAACAGGAAAGCAGACATTCTCACTATTCAACTGTAAAATGAAGAAGTTCTTTAGAATCCCACCACCATGTAGTGCTAAAGAATACCTTACCTTACTTTCACATATAGAAAGTTTTTCATTGTCTTATTAACACCAATAAAATTTTTTCTTTTAATTCATTTAATTATTTCCCTTTCCTTTCACATAATAAAAAATCTTTGCCTTCATCCCCTAATGGGAATGCTATTTGGGCTTTTGCCTAAATTTGTGCTCCCCAAATAGCTAGTTTTTGGATATCAGGTAAACACTTGTTGACTCTCACTTAAATATTTTATTTTTAGGTTAACAAACATCAGAAATCAAAGGAAATGGACATTTATCACCTCCCAAGTGTTCAAAGAATTTTAAAATAATGCAATAATGAGATTTATAATTATCTTGTTTCAAAAAGGCACTGTGAGATTTTCATACAAAAACACACATTATTTTGCTATTTGTGGTAATGAAAATCTGAAAACTAAGTGGACACATACGTTAGAAATCATAAATTATAAAACTAGAAAATATTATAATATTGAAAGCTAGTTGAATGTGCCACCCCCAAATTATTTATATTTATACAAGAGAAACTCTGAAAATCCAATAGAAGTTATCCTTTTTCAAGAGACATTTACATTTATAAAGGAAATCTCCACTTATAGGGTGTTTTGAGGTACCAGGATGAGAATCATGACTAAAACACTAAATGACTAAAGAGAACTTTATAAACAGAAGAAAAATTCTCTTAAATCTGGGTAACAATCTTACCCTTTACTGTGCCTTTCCTGATAACCTCCCATAATCGGCTCTTCCTCAACATCCTTCTTTTGTCTTTAGCTGAAAATAATATACACAGTGGTGGCGTAGGCCTTTGGGGGAGTGTACTATTTCCCTTGTGTGAACAAAAAAGGGCTACATGGTAGACTGGACAAGCTCAGCGGTTACATGGCAGGCCTAACAAGCTTAGTGACCTAACGTAACCGTACAGAATAGTCTGATCATAAATTCCTAACTGTACAAGTCATGTTCCTGGCCTATTGCTTCCTTAACAAAAGTCTGTCTTCACCTTAAGTGATCCCTCTTCATGGTTCTTATGAATCTAGAATAAAATACCTCTGAAATATCGGAGTAATTTTCTTTTACAGACAATTCCAAGGCAAAACTTCTCAGCACCAGAGCACAAAACCACAAGACTCCTCATTTTTTCCTTGTTGGCCACATAGCATCTTTATTTATTGTAAATGTTAAGTGTTAACTATTCTGTATTCACCAATGTAAAAACAGCATATGTTTCTCCTATTTGCTTTTTATCCAATCTGAGATTTTTCTGCTTTGCTTTCTCCTATTTCCTAATCTATTAATCAATAAATTTGGTGTAACCAAAACTAGAAAAGTGGGCATTCAAACTGCCTGTCACTACCAGAACTAATAAGTAGAGACAAGGATTGAATCATTATGGGCACTTTATTCAGATGCCAGCAATGTGAGAAGATAGCAGGTTAAGTGGCCCTAAAACAAACAAACAAACAAGCATCTTACCATCTAATCCCAGGCTGACCACTTTATAGGGAGAAAGAAAGGGTAGGTGAGGGGTTTTGGAAAAGGTTAATTAATCAGGTAAGAGTTACAGTGATTTTCCTAGTATTTATTTATCTGCTGATGAAAAATTCTTTGTCTGAGTCATGGATATATCTCTGCGGAACACAGTGGCTCAGATACCATCTTGATTGCTTGCAGACCCTCTGGGGCACAAAGGTTGAATTTCTTGTGGGCTTTCTGGAGTCACATAGGTCATGAATTTCAGTTCCTGGAATAATAGCTTTCCAGTATTAATTACTTAAGCTTATCAACTATAACTGAAGCTGAAATGTTTAACTGGAGTTCAATGGGTTTCAAGTAATGCTTCCTGTGTTCTCCCCTTTGATTGCAATATATAAAATAAACTATAAAACTGCCATTCTCCAGAGCATTTTTCTCAATCTCTTGATATCTTGCTTCAGGGTATGTTTTCAAAAAATTGGTTCAAATAAATTCTTTTAAACTTTTTCTGTAGTTTTTGGTGTTCTTACATCAACATTGTGTATCTTCCATGTATATAGGAGGTTATAGATTTTAAAAAGTGGGGGTTCTATGGAAAGTAACTTCACAGAGTGATCTGATCTTAAATTCCTCATTGGGCAGGTCGTGGTGAGTAGTTAGGCCTTAGGCATATCACTTCATTAGTAAAAGATTTATCTTTTCCTTAAGCTACCCTTGTCCATTGTTTCTGGGCAACTAGGTTAACACACCTTTAAATTATTCCCTATTAAGGCTTTTCTTCTAAAGGTAACCTCCCTGATAACATCCCATAATTGGCTCTTCCTCAACATCCTTCTTTTGTCTTTAATTGAAAATAGTATACACAGTGGTGGCTTAGGCCTTTGGGGAAGTGTACATTATGTGCAAGACAGCACATAATTTTAACTGTTTTGTAATGCAATCACTGTTTTGCTTTCTTCCATGTCATGTAATCTTTCTCAGATTCCCTCCTTAAACTCAAATACATAAAAGAAACTGCAAACTGTCATTCTGAGGATCATTTGAGATCTTGCTCCCCAGCATATGTTATCAGTTTGGCTCATATAAACTCATACAAATTATTTACAGGTTTGGGTGTTTTCTTTTTCTTTCTTTCTTTCTTTCTTTCTTTCTTTCTTGCCATTTGAAAACAATTTATTGCTTTTTCTTCCAAAGATTTATAAATTTACAAAAAAAAAACATTTACAGACTGTTTTTTTCAGACAAAGAATGCAAGAGGTGGAAACCTGGGCCATAGTGGTCACTGGGTGTTCACCAGATCCGCATGGGCATCTGAAATAAGCCCCCCAGATTCATTTCATTGCCTTCAGAGGCGCTGCCCTCTTTTACGGACCTTGTCAAATGACACAGTAGGTCGTTAGTCAAAGTCACTGGAATGGTACAGAGGTTTTGGTTTGTTTTTTTGCCCTCCTGCTATAAAATGAAATTTTCAGTTCATTTCTGAAAAATAAATTGGTCAATAAATTCATTTTGTTCTGCTTCTACTTTACACAAAGCTTCATATTCAACCCAATACCTTTCGAGCTGCACTTTCTTTTCTGCTATTAGTGCTTGGAATTGCTGCTGTTGGGCTTCTCTCTGCTTTGCTATAGATTTGAGCAAATTCCGAGCACCAATGGCTTTCATCTTCTCATTTTCTGCTTCTTTTGCAAGTTGATCAACAAGCTCAGTTAAACCACCAACTATTTTCTGAAATTGGCCAATTTTGTCCACAAAGTCCTTGCACTCTTCCTTGAGTTCTATGGTCTGCTGGGTAACCTCTGGGTCCAACACCTGCAGCTAGTCCAGCTCATCGAAGTGCAGCCCTGCTTCACCGGGGATGTCCTTGGCCATTGCTTTGGACTCCGTAGCGGCGGTGCGCTGCAGCCCGGACTGATGTCGGCAGGTAGCTCCTGGGTGTTTTCTTATGCCAAAAAAGTACATAGGTTATTGAACTTCTGTTTGTATTTTTCTTGTTAATTTTTTTCATTTTAAAATATATTTTATTGACTATGCTATTACAGTTGTCCTATTTCCCCCCTTTATTCCCCTTCATCCTGCACACCCCCTCTGACTAATATTACCCCCCTCTAGTTTATGTCCATGGGTCATACATATAAGTTCTTTGGCTTCTACATTTCCTATACTATTTTTAACCTCTCCCTATCTATTTTCTACTTACTACTTATGCTACTTATTCTCTGTACCTTTTCCCCTTTTCTCCCTCTCCCACTCCTCTACTGTTAACCCTCCATGTGATCTTCATTTCTATGGTTATGTTTCTGTTCTAGTTGTTTGCTTAGTTTGCTTTTGTTTTTGTTTTAGTGTGGTTGTTAATAACTGTGAGTTTGCTGTCATTTTACTGTTCATATTTTGAGCTTCTTTTTTTTTAAAGATTTTACTTATTTTTAGAGAGGGGAAGGGAGGGAGAAAGAGAGGGAGAGAAACATCAATGTGTGGTTGCCTCTCACATGCCTCCTACTGGGGACCTGGCTCACAACCCAGGCATGTGCCCTGACTGGGAAGCAAACTGGCAACCCTTTAGTTTGCAGTCCAGTGCTCAGTCCACTGAGCCACACCAGCAAGGGCTTGAGCTTCTTTTTCTTAAATAAATCCCTTTAACATTTCATATAATAAGTGCTTGGTGATGATGAATTCCTTTAACTTGACCGTATCTGAGAAGCACTTTACCTGCCCTTCCATTCTAAATGAAAGTTTTGCTGAATAGAGTAATCTTGGATGTAGGCTCTTGCCTTTCAGGACTTGAAATACTTCTTTCCATTCCCTCCTTGCCAGTAAGGTCTCTTTTGAGAAATCAGCTGACAGTCTGATGGGAACTCCTTTGTAGGTGACTGTCTCCTTTTCTCTTACTGCTTCCAAGATTCTCTTCCTATCTTTAATTCTGGCTAATGTAATTATGATGCTCCTTGGTGTGTTCCTCCTCAGGTTCAACTTCTTTGGAACTCTCTGAGCTTCCTGGACTTTCTGGAAGTCTATTTCCTTTGTCAGATTGGGAAAGTTCTCCATTATTTGTTCAAATAAGTTTTTAATCTGTTGCTCTTACCCTTCTCCTTCTGGTACCCCTATAATTTGAGTGTTGGAGTGTTTAAAGATGTTCTGGAAGTTTCTAAGCCTCTCTTTATTGTTTTTGAATTCTTGTTTCTTCATGCTGTTCTGGTTGAATGTTTATTTCTTCCTTCTGGTCCACACTGTTCATTAGAGTCCCAGTTTCCTTCCCATCACTACTGGTTCCCTGTACATTTTCCTTTATTCCACTTAGCATGGCCTTCATTTTTTCATCTAACTTGTTACCAAATTCAACCAAACCTGTCAGCATCCTGATTACCAGTGTTTTGAAGTGTGCATGTGATAGGCTGGCTATCTCTTTGTCACTTAGTTATATTTTTTCTGGAGCTTTGATCTGTTCTTTCATTTGGGCCTTTTTTTTTTTTTGTCTCAGTGCACCTGCTATGTATAAGGAGCAGAGAGAGCTTTAGGTTTTCACCAGGGCAGGGTAACCCACGTCTCTGTGTTGTAATACTGTATGTGGGGAAGGGGTCAGAAAGGGAACAATGGCACTTGCTCTGCTCTCTGCAAGATTTCAGTCCCTTCTACCACTTCCCCCAAGCAAAGTGGGCCTTCTGGTGCTGATCCTGGGTGGGTGGGCTTGTGTATATTCTAGGACCTTGTGGGCCTCTCCAACGAGCTCTCCCGTGAGGCTGGAAGTTTTTCCCACTACCGCCTCAACCCCCATGGGTGTTTTCAATCAGAGGTTTTAGGCTTTATTTCCCTATGGTGGGACCCCAGGTTGTCAGGTCTATCTTGCTCCCCAGGTGTTCCTCCTGGTTTATCCGCATGTGGTGGGACCACCTGCTCCATCAGCTTCCACCTTGCTGGCTCTTCCAGCTGCCACCTTTCCTGGCCTGGTCCTCCAACTGCCACCTTGGTGTGATTCCTCTCTGCTCAGCAGCCCATCTCTGCCCCTCCTGCTGGTATGGATGAATCTTTCTTCTCTAACCCCTTGGTTGTCGGACTTCCATACAGTTCAGTTTTCTGTTAGTTCTGATTGCTTTTTATTTTTATATTGTTGTTGCCCTTCTTTTGGTTGTGCAAGGAGGCACAATGTATCTACCTATACCTCCATCGTGACCGGAAGTCTTCCTCTAGTTAATTGTATTACTGGGTGGTCTCAGCCACAGAACCTAGAAAGGTAGAGGGAAGATTATTTTTTCTCCCCTATAACATCACAAGTTTAAAATGTAGAATGTGAAATGTAATGTACTGTATGGTTACGACTATGTTTTTAAAATACCTATGCATGAAAAACTTAGAAGAAAATACATCAAAATTTCAACATGACTTTTTTTTGGGGGGGGGTCAAATTTTAAGTGGCCTGGCTTTCTTCGACTTGTTTGCATTTTCGAAAGATTCTTGCCCTGGCTAGTGTGGGTCAGTGGTTAGAGCATCATTCCATTAACTGATGGAATGATAGGTAACCATTCCAGGTAAGGCACATGTCTAGGTTGCATGTTCATCCCCAGTCTGGGCATGAGTGCATGTGACCCTCAGTCCAGACACTTATAATCTCCAGTCCCAGTGCAGGTCCCCAGTCTGGGTGCATACAAAGGCTACCAATTGATATTTCTCTTGCATTGATGTTTCACCCTCTCCCTTCTTCTCTCCCTTCCTCTCTCTCTCTAAAAAAGCAAACAAAAATACCCTCAAGTGAAGATAAGAAAATATTATCTTTAATGAGAAAGCACTGTGGATGAAAAGAAGCCACACATGAAATCTGATAAGCTTAAGGGAGGTCTTCATGGCAGCCTTACTAATTCAGAAACTAAAGTAACCATGAAACATGGTCTGAAATTAAAACTTACTAACTAAAAGCGGGTCATAACAGGCAGTCATTGTCCTAAGCTAGAATCTTCCCTGACAAAAGTCAATCTTTACCTTAACTGAGCCTCATTTTTGTATCTATGATTAAGTGCCTTTGGAATGTCAAGATAACATTCCAAACCCCTGGACACAATCGCTGCAACAAAACAAAGACCATAGATCCCCTCATTATTATTGTTATCCTGTTAATTGTTGGCTACAATCTTGTTAATTGTAGCCACCTATGTAAAAGAAGTTTGTGTTTATCATTTTACTTTTATCCACTTCCCAAGTTTCCCCCACTTTGCTTTCTCCTGTCTCCCTAATCTATCACCAATGGATTTCATGTAACACACTTAAGTTTTTTCTTTTGGTTGTAACATGTAAAATAAGGTACAAAACTGTCAGTTTCAAGAGCATTTTCTTAATCTGTTCAGATTATCTTCCCAGAAATTGTCATAAATTTAGTTCAAATAAACTGACAAAAATTCTCTACACATTTGAATGTTTCTTACGTTGACAGCATGTATTACATAATGGAGTGGAAGAAGTTTAAAAAAACATTCAGTGAGAAAAAAATAGGTATTGCCCACTGTGAAGGGCTGAGGGGAAAATCTGAGACCCACATGTTGGGGGTGCTGTATAAAAGGATGGAAAGTTCCTCCTCTGAATGAGAATGGGGTGGGGAGAAAGGTGGAAGCCCCTCAGCATGATCACAGGAAAAGATTTGTCCCCCTCAAAGAGGGAAGCTTGAAGTTGGGGGAGCTTCAAAGTGGGTATAGTTTGAGGGGGAGGAGAATAGTGATTGAGGGTTTTTGAACTAGCTTGATTGGTCAGGAAGTTACCTTTCACATCAAAGTTAACCACATGCAGCTCCCAGAGCTGCAAATACCAGGTTCTCAAATACAGAGACTGTGGTGATGGAGAAAAGGGGGTATCTGTATTATTTCAGGTGAGTATTCACTCATTCACGCATGCATTCAGCAGCACTAAATAATCACCACTAAGTGTCAGGCACTTTGCTGAACCCAGAGAATATGACAGTGAGCCAAACAGAGGTCTCTGCCCTCAGAGTAGTTGCATTCTGATGAGACAGGCTATGATTCTGTGATATAATAAGGATTATTTGTCTTTCTCCTAGTTTCCTTGCATGTAACTCCCCAAATCCTTGGAATCATTGAAGTGGTACATCTTTTGTACTAATGAGACAACTGGCAGCTAGACACCCCTGAATAACCTTGGGCTGTGGGCTGGTTGCCAGGGAAACAACCATGTGATGGTTGGAATTTCAGCCCTGTCTTCCTTGTTCCCTAAACCCCCAAATCCCAAACTCCAAGAATGGAAGAAAAATTGAAGATAGAGTTCTGTCATCAATGTTTAATAATTTGATTATGCATGCCTACAAAATGAAGCCTCTATTTAAAAATTCCCAACTGCAGGAATTCAGAGCTTCTAGGTTGGTGAATGCATGGAGGTGCTAGCAGGGTGGTATGCCTGAAAATAGAACAGAAGCTCCACACCCCTTTCTATATACATTGTCCTGTCCATCTCTTCCTTGTGGCAATTCCTGATACGTATCTTTTTATAATAAACCAGTAATCTAGTAAGTAAACTGTTTTTCCTGAGTTCTGTGAGCCATTCTAGCAAATCATCAAACCCAAGGAGGGAGTCATGGGAACCCTCAGATTATAGTGGGTCAGTCAGAAGTACAGAAGGCCCAGGCTTTCAATTGGCCTCTAAACTGGAAGCAGTACTGTGGAACTGAGATCTTAACTTGTGGAATCTGACATTAACTCTAGATAAATAGTTTCAGAATTGGATTGAATTGTAGCATTCCAGCTGGTGTTTGAGAATTAGTCGGTGTGGGGGAAAATGCACACACACATTTGGTGCCAAATGTGTTGGTTTAGAGTAGAAAGGAAACAGATTTCCTTTAGTTGGTATAGTAGAGAAACAAAGAGTTTCCTTTTTAGAGGCCAATGATCAAATTATTCTTTAAATAACATTTCAGCAGTGATGACTACTATGGAAGAAATGTGAATGGTGCTATGAAAACCTATAATGAATCAGGGTAGGCTTACTCAAATCATTGAATATTGAACTGAGAGCTAAACAGAGAGGTTGAAAGTCCTCTCCTAATCAAAGGGCAGAAGCTGTGCAAAGGTCCCATGAATAGTGAGAGGACCTAAAAGAAAGTAATCACTATGAATGAAATAGAAATTATGCTTTTAAAATTTCTCTGGTTGCAGTACAAAAAACTGATTGTAAAAAGTCAAGACTGAATGCAGTCAAAGTACTTAGAAGTCTATTATTACAGTGGTCCAGGAGGGAAGCCATGGTACATGGGACTTGGAGGGTAAGACTGAAATAGAAAGAGAAGGATGATTACAAGATATATATCTAAGAGATAAGAGGATTTCTATTTCCAGTATTGTCTTGGGGATGTTTGTTTATTTGAAAGAGGAGGTTACAAGGCTAATCACTGTTTTTGACAACACATCATCATCCAAGGCCACCAAGGTTAGGAAATGGGTAAATCACTTATTCCATTCACCTGGACCCCAAATACTTACCAGTCTGATTCATATTAAGTATTTTCTCAGGCCAGTAATTTTCCTCTATAATCAGCTTATCTATAGTTTCCAAAAACTCTTCAGCTTTCTTCTCCTCAGACCCACCAGTCACTTTCACATTCTGTGGTAAATAACACTTCTTGAATCATTGAAATCACCCAGAACTAGCAGTAAAACCAACATTGTAGTTGGACCCAACCTTTTCTTACAGCATCACAAAGAAGTCTTTAGCTGTGGCTATGATTTGTCTTGGTGCTGGGATCTCTTCTGGGTCTATACACTCCAAGCCACGAGAAGTTTCTCCATGTCAGATATAGGCCCTTCTTGAATTTTTATTAGTCTCACTGCCTTCAATGAAGCAGATCCTTTAACATGTTTCATCACTTTTTGTTTTTGTTTTTGAAGATTATAGCTATAGTTGAATGAGATCTGCATAACTGGTGAGCAATACCAACATTGATTTCCCACCTTCGTAGTTTTTAACCTCTTTTAATTTTGTTTCCAGGTTAATCACTAAATGTGGAACTTCCTCAAAACACTAAAAAAAACAGAACTGTCTTTTGACCCAGCAATTCCACTGCTGGGATTATACCCTAAGAATCCCGAAACACCAATTCAAAAGAACCTATGCACCCCAATGTTCATAGCAGCACAATTTACAATGGCCAAGTGCTGGAAATAGCATAGGTGTCCATCAGTAAATAAGTGGATCAAAAAACTGCGACATATTTACATAATGGAATACTACACAGCAGAAAGAAAGAATGAATTTCTAGCCCTCACAACAGCATGGATGGAACTGGAGAGTATTATATGCTAAGTAAAATAAGCCAGGCAGTGAAAGACAAATACCATATAATCTCACCTATAAGTGGAACCTAATCAACAAAACAAACAAGCGAGCAAAATAGAACCAGAGACATGGAAATAAAGAACAAACTGACAGTGACCAGAGAGGAAGAGAGGCAGATAATGGGGAAAAAAGGGGGTGGGTCAAGTCAAGAAATAGGTATAAAGGACCCATGGACAAAGTCAATGCGTTGGGGGAAAGACTGAATGTGGGAGTTGGGGGATGGGTAGGGCAGGGTAGAATAATGGGGGGGGGGAATAGAGACAATTATAATTGAATAATAAAACTTAAAAATGCATGCAAATTTTAATAAATGTGGCCTCTTATTGGCAACAGTAGCAGTGGAGTTTTTACACTCAGGAGCCATGATGAACAAAACAACCTGATATTAAATCAAGCACAAGGGAAAATGCCATCAAGACACACAGTAAACATGAGAGGTATAAGGCTGCTGCCAGCATAACATAGCATACTGTTTTACAGCAAACTCTTTTGTAAGTAAAAAGAGTACATTCCATAATAACTTAAAATATAGTAAATAAATAAATCAGTTACAGAGCTGTTCATTATCACTATCAAGTACTAGGTATTATACATAACTATGTGCTATACATAGTTATAAACAGCCTAGGTTTATTTACACCAGCATCACTAGAAACATGTGAGTAATGAGTTAAACTATGATGTTATGATGGGCATGACATCACTAGGCAATAAAAAATTTTCAACTCCACTATAATCTTATGAGACCATTATTGTATATGGGATCTATCATTGACTGTTATGTAGTGATGCTGTGCATGAGTATAATATTATTTAAAACCTTAAAGTTTATGACCACTGTATATACATAATGGATATTTTTATGCCTTCTATTTTCCAGTCATTCCTTTTTTTGTCTTAAAAATATTTCTGGTTTTTTTTTGTATTTTTGCTTACTTCATCTTTGCCTATCCCTTTATTTTTAAACATTCAAAACCATTTTGCTTAAGAATGCCATAAAAACATTCACATTTACTATGATCACCCTCAGCACATTTCAGCAGCATTCCTACTGGTATATTCATATTCATGAGTAGGAGTCCCACCTAATTTCTTGAGTTCAGCTGCCCCTCATGGGTGGATTTCTGATGAAGTGCAGGGGTGACTCAGCTGGTTTCCTGGAAATCCCAGCATGCAGCAGTCTTACAGGGCACCTTTCCAGTGAGTTTTGGAGAGGAATAAGTGACTTCATCACCAGTTCAGCACCATCCCCCCCAAACAACTTTCTGAATCCTGAGAAAAAAAGAACAAAGCTGAATGTGTCACACCGGCTGACTTAAAATTATACTACAAAGTAACAGTAATTAAAATAGCATGATATTGGCAGAAAAACTGACACACACTGATGCAGACTCCAGCCCTCCAGAGTCTGTGTGTTGTGGATGAGGTAAACAAATTCACATGGACTACCAAGTCCTGTGGAGAAAAAGGGATGGCAAGGCCACTCTCTCAAGGGGAGAGTGTGCCAGCCCTTGCCTGGACAGGCTTTTATTGCTTTCCAGTCGCATTACATCAAAGAAGGTTCTCATTATTTCTAGATTCAGTTAAGTGATTACTTCTTGCAGATAACAAAAAAAAGAAAAAAGTTACGAATGCAAGGGAAAAATAAAAATGATTGATTTGGCCCTGGCTGGTGTAGCTCAGTGGATTGAGCCCGGGCCTGCAAACCAGATGATCATAGTTCGATTCCCAGTCAGGGCACATGTCTGGGTTGCAGGCCAATTCCCGGCAGGGGACACACCAGAGGCAACCATGCATTGATATTTCTCTCCCTCTCTTTTTCCCTTCCCCTCTAAAAGATAAACAAATAAAATCTTTTTAAAAAATGATTGATTTCGGTACATTTTGTCCTTGGGATATCTTAGCACAGACTTTAGGGAATTGCTTCAGGATATACATTAAACATCTTCAGTCTTAAGTCAGGGTGAGGGAGTTTTAGCAAAAGCAAGTTTCATAGCAGCCTTGGTACATTGCAGGCCTGATTCCCCACAGGAAAGCCAATCTGCACACCTGGCTCCTGTGTGCCGCCTCGCATTTGATTGGTTTTCCAGATTGATACTGGGCTACATTTGCCACTGCCATGCTGATTGGTTCCCTATAACACACACCAATGGAACGGAATTGACATCCCAGAAAGAAACCCACATGTATATGGCAAGTAATTTTTGAAAAAGGAGTCAAAAACATGCAACAGAGAAAAGAAATCCTCTTTAATAAATGAGTGTGGGAAAATTGGAAAGCTGCATGCAAAAGAATAAAACTAGACTACAGTTTGCCCTCATGTGCAAAAAAAAATTAACTCAAAATGGATCAAAGACCTACATATAAGATCTGAAACAATAAGTTGCATAGAAGGAAACATAGGTACTAAACTTATGGACCTTGGTCTTAGAGAAGATTTTATTAATTTGACCTAAAGGCAAAGGAAGGAAAGGCAAAAATAGATGAATGAAAGTACATCAAACTAAAAAGCTTCTGTACAGTGAAAGAAACTGCCAACAAAACAAAAAGGCAACCGACTGAATGAGAGAAGATATTTGCAAACAACAGCTCTGATGAGGGATTAATATTTAAAATCTAGAAAGAACTCATACAACTCAATACCAAACAAACAAAAAATCCAATTAAAAAATAAGCAGAGGACCTGAACAGATACTTTTCCCTGAAAAGACACACAAATAACCAACAGATAAATGAAGAGATGTTCAACTTCACCAGCTATTAGGGAAATGCAAATCAAAACTAAAATGAGATATCACCTCACACCCTGTTAGAATTGTTATTTTTGAAAAGACAAGTAATAACAAGTGTTGGGTTGGTTGTGTAGAAAAAGAAATCTTCATTCACTGCTGGTAAGAATGTAGACTTGTACAGCCACCATGGAAAACATTATGGAGGTCCTCAAGAGATTAAGAATACAGTCACCATATGAACCAACAACCATTTCTCTTGGTATCTACTTGAAAATTTTGAAAACATTTATTCATGAAGATACTTGCATCTCTGTGTTCATTTGACATTATTCATAGATGATTGGTGAAAGATGTGGTACATTTATACAATGGAATACTACTCAGCCATAAGAAAAGATGAAAGGCTGTCATTTGTGACAACATGGATGGACCTGGAGAATATGATACTAAGCAAAATAAGTCAGACAGAAAAAGTCAAGAATTATATGATTTCACTCATATGTAGGATATAAAACTGAAAGCAACAAGTGAAAAACAAACAAAAACTCATAGACACAAGTAAGCTGATTACCAGAGGGAATAGGGGTTGTAAATTGTAAATGGGATAAAATATATGATAATGAAAGATAATTTGACATTGAGTGGTGGGCACACAATGCAATGTGTGGGTCATGTACACTTGAAACTTTTATTAAGTCCAATGTTGTTGGAAACCACTCTGCCTGGTTTCAGGAGCTGTAGCCTCCCCCCCCCCACCGCCCCCCATGGCTAAGGCTGAGTGGGTGACCTTTGAACCATAGGCCACTAAGGAGACAAAGCTTATCTCCCTGGCAGGAGCTCCACTTCTGCTCCTTTTACTTCATCCATAACTGGCCTCCAATGCTTGATCAGTTAGCCAATGACTGGTAAGATTCCCCAAGGAGGGGAATGACCTAAGACAGGCATGATCACGTGGAGGCCCCAAGGAAGGACTTGGGGGCTATGGAGAAAGAGGGTGATGGACCCTCGCCCCTCGGCTTTGGCAAAACCTGAATCCTCATTCTGTCTGTGAGAAGTCTCCTGATTTCTTGGCTGCCTTACTTCCACTGCCTGATTTAAGCCTGAAACAATGACAGAGGGTGGTGCAGCCCTGTGCTGGAAAGGGAAGGGTCCCAGGGTGATCGGGCCTTAGAAAGAATATGTGAAATCCTGTGAAATCTGCCTTGCTAAGAATGCTCTCAATTATATGATAGCGGTCCGAGCAGGAAATAAGTTTGTTTTCCAAAGTTGTGTAGTCCTTTAGCTAACAGACCCTGACTCAGAACAGGCCCTCAGAGTTCTTTGTTATCTATTGTTTGATCCTTACTGCCTGACAATAATAATGAGCTTTACCTGTATTCCTATGCTAAATGAACCCAATAAAAGCCTGTCTGAGCAAGGGTCAGGGAGCTCTCCCATTGAGAGAGTGGCCAGGCTGCTCTGAGGTACTCCCCTCTCGAGGGAGTAGGCGTGTGGTCCCTTTTCCTCCACAGGACTCCGTAGTCTGTGTGAATTCGTCACAATGTCACCCAGTGGACTTAATAAAAAGAAAAAAATTCCTGGGGTATTAAATGGGCACCCAGCAAGAGGCTTTCATTTGGTAAGTCTAGGCCTACAGATCTCTGCCAACAAATTATTGCTCCCTGCCATCTGGTGGGCAGCAAACACACCTTTTCCGAGGGCTGAACCTCAGACTTTGGGTGACCCTTCCCCTTCCAAGCATGCTTCTTTACTCTGTGCTCTCTATCATCCCCAGAAGATTTTTTTAACATTCCCTTTTCAAAAACTTTTTATTGTTGACACTGTTAGAAATGTTTCCCATGTCCACCCCCACTTTGCCAACCTGCACAAAGCCCCTGCTCCCCTTTCCTCTGGCCTTCACCACTCTAATGTCTATGTCCATGGGCTGTGTATATATGTTCTTTAGCCTATCTCTTTATCTATTTTATCCAATACCATACCCCCACTCCTCTAAAAATTGTGTGTCTATTCCAGGTACCCATGCCTCTGGTTCTATTTTGTTTGTTAGTTTATTTTGTTAAATTTCACGTATTAGTGGGATAAGGTGGTTTTTGTCTTTCTCTGACTGGTTTATTTTATTTAGCATAATCATCTCCAGGTCCATCTATGCTGTCACAAAGGGCAAGAGTTCCTTATTATTTATAGCCATGTAATATTCTGTTGTGTAAATGTCTCACAGTTTTTTTATCTACTCATCTACTACTGGGCTCTTGGGCTGTTTCCAGATTTTAGATATAAATACCACTGCTATGAACATAGGGGTGTATATATTCTTTCTGATTGATATTTCAGTATTCTTAGGATATATACCCAAAAGTGGGATCGCTGGGTAAAATGGCAATTCCAGTTGTAACTTTCTGAGAGAACTCCACATTGTTTTCCACAGAGACTGAACCAGTCTGCATTCCTACCAATAGTGCACTAGGTTCCTTTTTCTCAACATTCTTTCCAGCACTTATTGTTTGTTGATTTATTGACAGTAGTCATTCTGGCAACTTTCATGTGATATCTCATTGTAATTTTAATTTACATCTCTCTGATGATTAATAATGTGCAGCATTTTTTATTTTTTTAAATCTCTTACCAAAATGACATTTATTTGTATTTCTTACAGAAACAGTAAGTGGTAGGTAATTCATGGCACCAGGTAATTTGTCCAGACACAAAAGAAGGTATTATCAGTGAATGCCTTTTTGAAGCATCTTCTGTCACAGTTTCAAGATAGGTCTGCTCAGCAAAATTCAACACTATTCCTTCAGTTACTTTACATATGGAATTTTCTTATACTTCTATCCATTTCCCAGTACTTATGGATCAATTCATATTCTCCATATTTAGAATCAAAGGTTCCTTTCTGAAGAGATCTTGATTTTAAGGTAAAATGTGGTCATAGTCCCTTAATTCCCACTTTCTTTTCACTCTTGAATATGCATCTATGAAATCTGAAGGAGATATAATCCCATTGATTGTGGCATGTGGCAACCTGCCTTCCAACAAACTGAGGATTATGGGAAAAGAGAGATGCAAACATCTGCCCAATAGAATGACCCAGCTGTGTTGTATAATTACTCAGAATTATTTCATGTGTGTCTTCTGTGGGGTCCTTGCCTCTTCTCTTAATTTCTTTATGCAGATGAACACTGCTTATTTTAAACTGAGCAATTAGTCAATTTGACAAGTGACTCAGAATCAATCCAGAATTTGGTGTTTTACCGATCTTCATTAATAACTATCAGATCTGTGAAATCTCTTGAGATGCACTGTGGAATAATTTTTTTCAGAGCCAGTCCTCTTCTGTGATAAACATGTGAGTTTTGTATAACTGTGGAGAGCTGTTCACAGCATTGTACTATTCTCCCATGAGGTCTATCTGATATCGTAATGAAGATCTTGGGAGAAGCCTGTCTGTTGAAGCAAGAAGCAAATTCATCTGTAGCTTCATCATAAACAACCTCTTCATCAGAGGGTCTACTGTGGTTTCATCATACACTCTCTGGTTGTCAGTGGTCTTGGGTATAAGTTTTGGTGGAGGCTCATCACCAAGAGCTTCTCTCTCTTTTTAAATTTTTTTCTTAGCTGCCAACTTTTCCTTCCACTGCTGCTATTTCCATCATGTGAACATAAGTGTCACTGTCACCGTTATTTGTTTTTCATCCCTGAGATGCCGAAGCCTGGAAGAAAGACAGATGCTTTGGGGGGTTGGGCCCCACTCTCTGTTGCCCCCTCCTTAACAACTGCTGCCTTTTGAGGTGCTTTGGTATAGTGCTTTTGCATTTCAGGGCTTTCTTTTAGCTGCCACCAGTCTTCTCCATAGTATTTGTTCCGTGGTGTCTGTGAGCAGCATTTTTTCCATATGTCTATTGGCCATCTGTAGGTCCACTTTGGAGGAGTTCTATGTCAAGAAGTCCTAAAATGATCTACTCAGGTCCTTTGCTCGTTTTTTCCTTTTTTTTTAATTTACATTTTTTAAAATTATTGTTGTTCAGGTACATTTGTCTCCATTTTCCTGCCATCACTTTCCCCCACCCCACCCACCCATACTGTCCACCCTCAATCCTACTCCCCTTTGGCTTTATCCATGGGTCCTTTATACATGTCCATTGACCACCCTTTTCCTTCTTTCCCCTATTAAACACTTCCCCACTGAATATGATTACTGTCAGTTTGTTCTTTATTTCAGTGCTTCCAGTTATATTCTGCTTGCTTATTTGTTTTGTTGAAAGGTTCCACCTGTAGGTGAGATTATATGGTATTTATCTTTCACTACCTAACTTATTTTACTTAGCATAATAGCTCTTCAAGACCCACAGGGTTATAGAACAACCACCAAACAACCTCCAAACCACCCACCTGGTAATCAGCACCAGAAGGGCCCAATTTGCTTGTGGGTAGCAGAAGAAGTGACTAAAAGCTCAAAGAGAGCAGAACACGTGGCATTGTTCCCCTTCAGACCCCTCTCCCACATACAGCACCACAATAAAACCACGTGGGTTGCCCCACCCTGGTGAATACATAAGGCTCCGCCTCTTACTACTAACAAGTGTACCCAGACCCCCCCTCAAAAATGGCCCAATTGAAAGAACAGATCAAAGCTCCAGAAAAAAATGCAACTAAGCATTGAAGAGATAGCCAACCTATCAGATGCACAGTTCAAAATATTGATAACCAGGATGATCACAGAAATGGTTGAGGATGGTCACAAAATAAATTAAAAAGTGAAGGCTATGAAAAGTGAAATAAAGAAAAATATACAGGGAACCAACAGTGATGGTAAGGAAACTGGCACTCAAATCAACAGTTTGTACCAGAAGGAAAAAATTAAACATTCAATCAGAACAGAATGACAAAAGAAGAATTCAGAAAATTGAGGAGAGGCTTAGGAAACTCCAGGACATCTTTAAATGTTCAAACATGTGAATCATAGGGGTGCCAGGAGGAGAAGAGAAAAAGTAAAATATGGAAAACTTAGTTGAAAACATAAGGAAGGAGAACTTCCCCAATCTGGCAAAAGAAATAGACTTTCAGGAAGTCCAGGAAGCTCAGAGAGTACCATAGAAGTTGAACCCAAGGAAACACATATCCAGGCACATCATAATTACAGTAGCCAAGATTAAAGAGAAGGAGAGAATCTTAAAAGCAGCAAGAGAAAAGGAGACATTTACCTACAAAGGAGTTCCCATAAGACTGTCAGCTGATTTCTCAAAAGAAACTTTACAGGCAAGAAGGGGCTGGAAAGAAGTATTTGAAGTCATGAAAGGTGAGAACCTACATCCAAGATGACTCTATCCATCAAAGCTAGCATTTAGAATGGAAGGGCAGATAGAGTGCTTCCTACATAAAGTCAAGTTAAAGGAGTTCATTGTCACCAAGCCCTTATAATATGAAATGTCAAAGGGACTTATCCAAGAAAAAGAAGATAAAAAATAGGAATAGTAAAATGACAAGAAATTCACAACTATCAACAACTGAGCCTAAAAACAAAAACAAAAATGAACTAAAGCAAACAACTAGAACAGGAACAGAATCACAGAAATGGAGATCACATGCAGGGTTATCAGTGGGGGAGGATAACGGAGAGAAAGGGGGAAAAGGAACAGGGAATAAGAAGCATAAATGGTAGGTACAAAATAGATAAGAGGAGAATAAGAATAATACAGAAAATGTAGAAGACAAAGAACCTATATGTACCCATGGACATGAACTAAAGGGGGAGGATATGTGTCTGGGAGGGTGTGTGCAGGGTAGAGGGGAATAAAGTGGGGGTGGGGATTGGACAACTATAATAGCATAATCAACAAAATATATTTTAAAAACAGTAATGGTTCTCCAGTGCCATCCATGCTGTCATGAAGGTTGGGAGCTCCTTCTTTCTCTGCTGTGTAGTGTTCCATTGTGTAAATGTACCACAGTTTCTTGATTTACTCACTTACTGATGGTCACTTAGGTTGCTTCCAACACTTGGCTATTGTAAATTGTGCTGCTAGGAACATTGGAGTGCATAGTTCCTTTTGAATTGGTACTTCAGGGTTCTTAGGGTATCATCCCAGCAATGAAATTGCCATGGAGTTCCATTTTTAGTTTTTTGAGGAAATTCCATATTGTTTTTCACCAGTCTGCATTCCCACCAACAGTGTAGTAGGGTTCCCTTTTCTTCACAACCTCACCAGCACTTGTTGTGTGTTGATTTGTTCATGATAGCCATTCTGACCAGTGTGAAGTGGTATCTCACTATGATTTTAATTTGCATTTCTCTGATGGCTAGTAATGCTCAGCATTCTTTCGTATGTCTCTGAATCCTCTGTACATCCTCCTTGGAGAAGTGTCTGTTCAGACCCTTTGCTCATTTTTTAATTGGGTTGCCTTCCTGGTATGGAGTTTTGTAAGTTCTTTATATTCTTTGGAAATTAAACCTTGTTTGAGGTATTATTGGCAAATATACAGTTAGTTTCCTTTTCATTTTGTTGATGTTTTCTTTAGCCATGCAGAAGCTTGTTATTTTGATGGAGTCCCATTTGTTACTCTTTCCTTTATGTCCCTTGCTCTAGGGGACATATCAGTGAAAATATTGCCTCATGAACTATATGAGATTATCCTGCCAATGTTATCCTCTAGGACTTTTATGGTATCACAACTAATGTTTAAGTCTTTTATCCATATTGAGTTTATTTTTGTGTATAGTGTAAGTTGCTGGTCGAGTTTCATGTTTTGGCATGTGGCTGTCAAGCTCTCCCAACACCATTGGTTGAAGAGGTTACTTTTTTCCATGTTATGCTGCTGCCCCCCTTGTCAAGTCCTAACTGATCAGAGAGATTTGGGTTTATTTCTGGGCTCTCTACTCTATTCCCCTGATCTATGTATCTGTTCTTATGCCAGTAGCAGACTGTTTTGATTATAGTGGCCTTGTAGTATAGTTTGATATCAGGTATTGTGATCCCTCATACTTTGTTCTTCTTTCTCAAAATTGCTGAGGCTATGCAGGGTCATTTATGGTTCCATATAAATTTCTGAAATGTTTGTTCTGTATCTGTGAAATGTCATTGGTATTTTAATAGGGATTGTATTGAATCTATGCAGTGCTTTGGGTAGTATGAACATTTTGATGATGTTAATTCTTCTAATCCATAACACATTGTATGCTTCCATTTATTTGTGTGTTCCTTAATTTCTTTTTTCAGTGTTCTGTTGTTTTCTTAGTACAAATCTTTTTACCTCCTTGATTAGGTTTATTCTTAGGTACTTTGTTTTCTTGTTGCTATAACAAATAGGATTTTTCCCCTGATTTCTGTTTCTGATATTTCATTGTTGGTGCACAAGACTGTCTGATTTCTGAACATTGACTTTGTATCCTGATGATTTGCCAAGTCCACTTATTAGGTCGACTTGTTTATTGGTGGAGTCTATAGGGTTTTCTATGTACACCATGATGTCTACTGTAAACAATGACAGTTTTACTTCCTCCCTTCCAATTTGGATGCCTTTTATTTCTTTTTCTTTTCTTATTGCTGTGGCTAGGACTTCCCCTACCATGTTAAATAGAAATGATGAAAGCAGACATCCTTGTCTTGTTCCTGATCTTAGTAGGAAAGTTTTTCGTTTTAGCCCATTGAGTATGATGTTGGCTATAGGTGTTTCATATATGGCCTTTATTGTGTTTTGGCATACTCCCTCTACTCCCCTTTTGTTCAGCATTTTATTATAAATAGGTACTGTACCTCATCAAATGCTTTTTCTGCATTTACTGATATGATCATGTGATTTTTGTCATTTGTTTTGTTTATGCTATGTATTACATTTAGTGATTTGTGAATATTGTACCATCCTTGCATGCCTGAGATGAATCCCACTGGATTATGGCATATGATCTATTTAACACATTGCTGGATGTGGTTTGCCAATATTTTGTTTAGTATTTTAGCACCTATGTTCATCGGTGATACCATTCTGTAGTTTTCTTTCTTGTGTCTTTACCAGGTTTTGGGATTAGGATGATGATGGCTTCATAAAAGGAGTTTGGGAGTCTTCTCTGTTCTTGAATTTTTTACAGTAGTCTAATAAGATTAGAGGTTAGCTCTTCTTTAAGTGTTTTGTAAAATTCTCCTGTGAAACTATCCAGTCCAGGGCTTTTGTGGGCATGGAGTTTTTTTTTTATTACTGCTTCAGTTTCACAAGCCAGTATCAGTCTGTTCAGGCTTTCTGGTCCTTCTTGATTCAGTTCTGGAAGATTACATGTTTCTTGAAATGTGTCCATTTCACCCAGTTTGTCAAATTTCTTGGCATATAGTAGTTTGTAGCAATTTCTTACAATCTTTTGTATATCTGTGGTGTCAATTGTGGTCTCTCCTCTTTCATTTCTGACTTTATTTTTTGGGTCCTCTCCCTTTTTTTCTTGAAGAGTCTGATTAAAGGCTTTTAGATTTTGTTTATCTTTTCAAAGAACCAGCTCCTGGATTTATTGATTCTTTGAATTGTTCCTTTAGTCTCTATGTCTTTTAATTCTGCTCTGATCTGTATTATTTCCTTTCTTCTACTCACCCTGGGCTGTCTTTGTTGTTGTTTCTCCAGTTCTTGTAGATATAGGGTTAAGTTGTTTATTTGAAAAGTGTCTATCTTTTTTATGATTCTATCTTTGTATTGCTATGAACTTCCTTCTCAGTACTGCTCTCTGTTTGCTTTGAATATTTTTTCCAGACCTTCACTTTTAGTCTGTGTAGGTCTTTTGTTCTGAGATGGGTCTCTTGTAGGCAGCATATATACAGATCATGTTTTCTTATCCATTCAACTACCCCATGTCTTTTGATTGGAGCATTCAATCCATTTTCATTCAATGTTGTTATTGATACGTACTTATTTTTTGCCATTTTAAAATAATTCTTGCTATCTTTGATTTAAAAGTGTCCAAGAATTCATCTAATAATGAAACACATATCCTGCTATCCCAAAGCATACCACCAGGTGGCCAAAACCCCAATTATTTGGCAATATTAATTAATTACTTTATTTTTTATCTTTATTTTATTTTTCCCATTACCATTTAATCCCCTTATATACCTCCCCCCCTAGCAATCATCACATTGTTGTTCATGACCATAAGTCCTTTTTCCTTTTTCCTCAATCCTTCCATCACTTAACCTCCCCCACCACTAGCTGTCATCCTGTTCTCCATCTATGAGTTTGCCCCCACTTTCCTTTTTAGTTAAGTTTGTTCATTAGATTCCACATAAGAATGAAATTGTATGGTGTTTATCTTTCTCCAACTGGCTTATTTTGCTTAGCATAATGTTCTCCAGGTCAATCCATACTGTCACAAAGGTTGAAATTTTCTTTTTTATGGCCAAGCAATATTCCATTGTGTAAATGTACCATAGTTGTTTAATCCATTCATCTATTGATGGATGCTTAGGCTGCTTCCACAAATTGGTGATTGTAAATAATTCTGCAATGAACAGAAGGATGCTTATGTTCTTTTGTATTATTATTTTGGGTTCCTTCAGATATATTCCCAGAAGTGAGATCACTGTGCCAAAAGGCAGATCCATTTTTTAATATTTTATGTATTTCCATATTGCTTTCCATGGTGGCTGCACTAGTCTTTTTTCCCACCAGCAGTGTAAAAGGGTTCCCCCTTCTCCACATTCTCACCAGTACATGTTGTTTGTTGATTTATTGATGATGGTCATTCTGACAGGTGTGAAATGGTATCTCATTGTGATTTTAATTTCCATTTCTCTGGTGATTAGTGACATTGAGCATCTTTTCATGTGTCTATTGGTCATCTGTATATCCTCTTTGGAGAAGTGTCTATTCAGGTCTTTTGTCCATTTTTTAACTGAGTTGTTTTTTCTTTGGTGTTGAGTTTGGAAGTTCTTTATACATTTTGGATATTAACTCCTCATCAGATGTGTTGGTGAATATGTTCTCCCATTCTGTGGGATGTCTTTTTGTTTTGGTAAAGATTTCCTTTGCTATGCAAGAACTTTTTAGTTTGATATATTCCCATTTATTTACTTTTCTCTTATATTTCCCTTCCTAGGGAGATATATCCAATAAAAGTTTGCTACAGGCAATGTCTGTAATTTTGCTGCTGATGTTTTCTTCTAGGATTTATGGTTTTGCATGTAACATTTAAGTCTTTGATCCATTTTTTGATCAATTTTTAATTTATTCTTCTGTGTGACCTAAGAACATGGTCTAGGTTCATTTTTCTGCACATATCTGTCCAATTTTCCAAATACCATTAACTGAATAAACTATATTTAGCCCATTGTATGTGCTTGCTTCCTTTGTCAAATATTAATTTACTCTAAAGGTATGGGTTTCTTTTGGGGCTTTCTAGTCCATTCCATTGATCTATGTGTCTATTTATATGCCAGTGCTGTGCTGTTTTGATTACTATGGTCTTATAGTATAGCTTGATATTAGGTAGTATGATTCTTTCACCTTTGTTCTTCTTTCTTAGGATCGCTGTTGCTATGTGGGGCCTTTTGTGGTTCCTATAAATTTTTGAAATATTTGTTCTAGTTCTGTGAAATAAGTCATTGGATTTCTGATAGTAAATGCATTGAATCTATTGAATGCTTTGGGTAGTACTGACATTTTAATGATGTTAATTCATTCTATCCATTAACACAATATGTGCTCCCATTTATTTGTATCTTCTATTTCTTTCTTCAGTGTCTCATAGTTTTCTGAGTAAAGTCTTTTACTTCCTTGGTTAGATTCATTCCTATGTGTTTTATTATTTTTAAAGGAATTGTGTGCCCTGGCTGATGTGGCTCAGTAGATTGAGCACCAGCCTGTGAATTGAAAGATCACTAGTTTGATTCCCAGGCAGGGTACAAGCCTGGGTTGCAAGCCAGGTCCCTAGCTAAGGGCATGTGAGAGCCAACCTATCAATGTATCTCTTCCATGTTATCTCTTCCATGTATCTCATACATGTTCCATGTGTCTCTTGCATGTTTCTCTTCCCCTCTTTCTCACACCCTCCCCCTCTCTAAAATTAAATAAATGAAATCTTTAAAAACATTTTTGAAAAATAAAGCAATTGTGAATGAATTGTTTTCCAATTTCCATTTCTCTTTTTTTAAATTTATTTTTTTAATTGTTCAAGTACAGTTTTCTGTCCCACCCCAGCCCACCTCCCCCAGTGCTCCCCACCTCCCTCCCATTTCCACCCCCCATAATTTATGTCCATGTGTTCTTTATACTTGTTCCTCTAAACCCTTCTCATTTTCCCCTGAAATTTCCTCCCCTCTCCACTCTACTCACTGTCAGCCTATTCTCAATTTCAGTGTCTTTGGTTATATTTTGCTTGCTTCTTTGTTTTGTTGTTTGGGTTCCTATTAAAGGAGAGATCGTGTGGTGGGGGTAGCTTATTTCTCTGAGCATAATGCTTTCCAGTTCCATCCATGCTGCCTCAAAGAGTAGGAGCTCCTTCTTTCTTTCTGCTGCATAGAATTCCATTGTGTAAATGTACCATAGTTTTTGGATCCAATCATTTATTGATGAGCACTTAGGTTGCTTCTATCTCTTGGCTATTGTAAATTGTGCTGCTATAAACATTGGGGTGCATAGCTTCTTTGGATTGGTGTTTCAGTGTTCTTAGGATATAGTCCCAGCAGTGGAATTGCTGGCTCAAAAGGCAGATCCATTTTTAGTTTTCTTAGAAAATTCCATACTGTTTTCCATAGTGGTTGTACCAGTCTGCAATCCCACCAACAGTGGACTAGAGTCGGCTTTTCTCCACAACCTCTCCAACACTTGTTGTCTGTTGCTTTGTTTATGATTGCCATTCTGACTGGTGTAAAGTGGTATCTCATTGTGGTTTTTATTTGCATCTCTCTGATAGCTAGTGTTAGTGAGCATCTTTTCATGCGTCTCTGGATTTTCTGTAGGTCCTTCTTGGAGAAATGTCTCTTCAAGTCCTTTGCCCACTTTTTAACTGGGTTGCTTGTGTTCTTAGAGTGGAGTCATGTAAATCCTTTGTATATTTTGGAGATTAAACCTTTGTCTGAGGTATCATTGGAAATATGTTTTCCTATACAATTGGTTCTCTTTTTATTTTAATACTGTTTTCTTTAGCCACGCAGAAACTTTTAATTTTGATGAGATCCCATTTGTTCATTTTTTCCTTTATGTCCCTTGCTCTAGGGAACGTATCAGTAAAAATGTTGCTGCATGAAATATCTGAGATTTTCCTATGTATGTTCTCTTCTAGGATTTTAATGGTGTCAGGGCTTATATTTAAGTCTTTTATCCACCTTGAATTAATTTTGGTGTATGCTGTAAGTTGGTGCTTGAGATTCATTTTCTTGCATGTAGGTGTCCAGTTTTCCCAACACCATTTGTTGAAGAGGCTATTTTTACTCCATTTAATGTTGCTGCCCCTGTTGTCAAATATTAATTGACCATAGAGACTTGGGTTTCTTTCTGGGCTCTCTTTTTTGTTCCATTGGTCTATGTGCCTATTTTTATGCCAGTACCAGGCTGTTTTGATTACATTGGCCTTGTAATACAGTTTTGGTGTCAAGTATTATGATTCTTCCTACTTTGTTCTTCTTTCTCAAAATTGCAGCAGCTATTTGGGGTCATTAATGGTTCCAAATAAATTTTTCAAGTGTTTGTTCTATGTCTGTGAAATATGCCATTGATACTTTAATAGGTATTGCATTGAATCTGTAAATTGCTTTGGGTAGTATGGACATTTTGATGATGTTAATTCTTCCAATCCAGGAACATGGTATATGTTTCCATTTATTTCTGTCTTCCTTGATTTCTTTCTTCAGTGTTGCGTAGTTTTCTGCATATAGGTCTTATACCTCCTTGGTTAGGTTTGTTCCTAGGTATTTTATTTTTCTTTTTGCTATATCAACTGGGATTTTTTCTTGATTTCTGCTTCTGGTGTTTCTTTTTTTTTTAATTCTTGTTCAAGTACAGTTTTCTGTCTTATATTCCCAGCCCTGCCTGCCCTCCGCCCAGTACTCCCCACCTCCCTCCCATCTCCGCCCCCCACCTTAGTTATTGTCCATGTGTCCTTTATACTTTTTCATGTGAGTCCCTCCCCTTTTCCCCTATGATTCTCTTCCCTCTCCCTTCTGAACCCTGTCAGCATGTTCCGTATTTGAGTGTCATTGGTCATATTTGCTTGCTTGTTTATTTTGTTGTTTAGATTCCTGTTAACGGTGATATCATATGGTATTTGTCTTTCACTGCCTGGCTTATTTCGCTCAGCATAATGCTTTCCAGTTCCATCCATGATGTTGCAAAGGGTAGTAATTCCTTCTTCCTTTCTGCAGCATAGAATTCCATTGAGTAAATGTACCATAGCTTTTTGATCCAGTCATTTACCAATGAGCATCTTGGTTGCTTCCAACTCTTGGCTATCGTGAATTGTGCTGCTATGGACATCGGGGTGCATAGGTTCTTTTGGATTGGTGTTTCAGGGTTCTTAAGATATACTCCTAGCAGTGGAATTGCTGGGTCAAAAGGCACATTCATTTTTAGTTTTCTTAGAAAACTAAAAATCTTTTCAAAAAACCAACTCCTGGATTCATTGATCCTTACAATTGTGCTTTTAGTCTCTATGTCATTTAATTCTGCTCTGATCTTGGTTATTTCCTTCCTTCTGCTTGCTCTGGGCTGTCTTTGTTGTTGTTCCTTGTGTCCTTGGAAGCATCGGGTTAGATTGTTTGTTTGAAATGTATCTATCTTCTTTAGGTAAGCCTGTATTGCTATGAACTTCCCTCTCATGACTGCTTTCACTGTGTCCCATAGGTTTTGGGTTGTTGTGAGTTCATTTTCATTTGTTTCCAGGAACTTTTTGATTTCTTCCCTAATTTCAATCTTGACCCATTCGTTGTTTAATAGCATACCATTCAGTCTCCATGCTTTGGGGTGTTTTGATTTTTTTCCTGTAGGGTTGGTTTCCAATTTCAGTCCCTTGTGATCAGAGAAAATGCTTGGCATGATTTCCATTTTCCTGAATTTGATGAGACTCGTGTTGTGTCCTATCATGTGGTCTATCTTTGAAAATGTTCCATGTGCATTTGAAAAGAATGTGTATTTAGCTTCTTTGGGATGGAGGGCTCTATATATATCAATTAGGTCCATTTCATCTAGAGTGTCATTTAATGCTGCAATATCTTTGTTGATATTTTGTTTGGAAGATCTGTCCATTTTTGACAGTGGGGTGCTAAAATCCCCTACTATAATTGTGTTGCTGTCAATATCTCTCTTGAGGTCCTCTAGGATTTTCTTTATATATTTGGGTGCTCCTATGTTGGGTGCATATATATTTACTATTGTAATGTGTTCTTGGTGGATTCTTCCCTTGAGTATTATGAACTGACCTTCTGGATCTCTCTTTATGGCCCTGTTTTTGAACTCTATTTTGTCTGATATGAGAATTGCTACCCCGGCTTTTTTTTTCTTGTACATTTGCTTGGAAAATTTGTTTCCAGCCTTTCAGTTTTAGTCTGTGGTGGTCTTTTGACCTGAGGTGGGTCTCTTGTAGGCAGCATATGTGTGGGTCATGCTTTCTTATCCATTCAGCTATTCTATGTCTTTTAATTGGTGCATTTAATCCATTTATATTTAAGATTATTATTGAAAGGTACTTATTCATTGCCATTTATGTACCTGTGTTCCTCTCTGTCTCTCTCTTTTCCTTCCTTTCCTTAAAGCAGCCCTTTTAGTAATTCTTGTAGAGCTGGTTTGGTGGAAGCGTATTCTTTTAGACTTCTTTTGTCTTGGAAGCTCTTTATTTGGCCTTCTATCTTGGTTGAGAGCCTTGCTGGGTACAGTAGCCATGGTTGTAGGCCTCTGTTTCTCATTACTTGGAATATTTCTTGCCATCCTCTTCTTGCTTGGAATGTTTCCATTGAGAAGTCAGTAGCCAACCTTATTGGGACCCCCTTGTATGTTACTTCCTTTTTCTCCCTTGCTGCCTTTAGGATTTTCTCTTTGTCTTGGAGGTTTGCCATTTTAATGATGATGTGTCTTGCAGTAGGCCTCTTTGGGTTGCACCTGATTGGGACTCTCTGTGGTTCCTGGATTCGTGTGACTTTATCTCTCCTCAACTTAGGAAAATTTTCCATTATTACTCTTTCAAGTAGGTTCTCTATCCCTTATTCTTCTTCCTCTCCTTCTGGTATTCCTATTATTCGGATATTATTACGTTTCATAATGTCTTGTATTTCTTTTAAATTCTCCTCATTTTTTCCTGAGTCTCTTTTCCATTATTTGGTCCATCTGGGAGATTGTTTCTATCCTGTCTTCGATCTCACTTATGCGATCTTCTGCCTCATTAATTCTATTTTTCATACCTTCTACTGTGTTCTTCAGTTCAGAAATTGTATTGATAATTATCTCTTGGCTTTTACTGATGGTTTCTATTTCCTTTTTCATGTTGGTGCAGTTTGCAGAGAGTTCACTGTAGCTCCCCTGTAGTTTCTGGTAGCTCGTTGTAAGCTCTTTGAATTTCCTGATAACCAGTGCTTTGAATTCAATATCTGATAGTTGGCTTGCCTCTCTTTCATCTCACATTCTTTCTGAGACTTCCTTCTTTTCTTTCATTTAGGGATTGTTTCTTTGTCTTCCCACTGTTTGTGATGCTCTTCTTGTTGGCCTCAGCTTCTTAAATTGATCTGTTCTGGTTCCCTGGGTTTATGGTGTGAACTTCTGTGGTAGGATGCCTGTGAAATTCAGTGGTGCAGTCTCCTGCAGGTATCTTGGTGTTCTCCACTTCTCAACCTACTCCTCTTGTTGGTTTCCAGCTGGTCAAACCTTTTCTTCTGGTCTCACTAGCTGCAGGAGCCTGAGGGGCTATTAGTGTGGCCTTTCTCTCTTCTCGGTGAACTCAGCTGGTCTCGCCTGTGCCCTCCCAAGATCCAGACTGGCGCAGCTCTCCCCCTCCCCGCTGAGAGCAGATTTTTCCCCAGGCTTCCTAGCCCTGGCCTGGCGTGGGGGCGCAAGCTCCCAGCCAGGCTTTCCTGGTCTCGCAGGCTTGGGCTTGGACCTTTCCCAGTGCTGTGGCTGCACACACAGAGCAACTCACAATTCTTCCTAGCCGCCAGCCACAGCCTGACTCCCAGTGCTTCTCAGTCTGCGCTGGCTGGGTAGGGAGGGAGCTGGCAACTGTCACCCTTCCAGGGGCTCTTCCAGTAGCCTGCAGCTCCCCGAGACTGTGGGAGCACCAGCTCAGGCTACCAGGAATGCAAGGATGACTCAGTTCCCCAAGCTGGCAACCACAGCCTGATGCCAAGGGTTATCAGAGCTCTCTGGTTTGCTTCCCAATGCCCACTCCTCTCTCTGCCACTACAGGCAAACCGATCTCTCCTGGTGTTTTCCAATCTGTGCCCTGCTGGTTAGGGAGGGTGCCGGTGGCTAGTTCTCTCCCAGGGTTGTTGTTGCCCGCCCTTGGCTCTCAGAGACTTGGGCGACCCAGACAGGGCCCTGGCAGCGCCGGGCAGAGGGCCTGCAGCCTCTGTGCTGTTCCCTCATACCTTGATGATCTGCAGTCGTTTCCTCTCCTCAACCTCTGGTAATTCAGTGTCCACTACACTTTCTGGAGTCCTGCCGTCCTATATGCTGGGTCCCTGGTGAGTATCTCCTGCGCCCCTCTGCAGATCAGCCCGGTTTTCTTCCAGTGCCTGGAGGGAAGCGAAATCCTTTGTCCTACTCCGCCGCCATCTTCACTGAATCCCTGCTTCTGCTGTTTCATTGTTTGGTATACAAAAATGCCTTTGATTTCTGAATATTGACTCTGTATTCCGCTGTTTTTCCAAATTCATTTATTATGTAGAGCAGTTTTTTGGTAGAGTCTGTAAGATTTTCCATGTACACTATCATGTCATCGCAAACAGGGACAGTTTTGTTTCCTCCTTTCTGATTTGGATGCCTTTTATTTCCTTTTCTTGTCTGAGTGCTGTGGCTAAAACTTCCAATACTTTATTGAATAGAAGTGGTGAAAGTGGACAACCTTGTCTTGTTCCTGATCTTAGTGGAAAAGCTTTTAGTTTTTGCCCATTCAGTATGATGCTGGCTGTAGGTCTCTCATATATGGCCTTTATTATGTTGAGGAATGCTCCCTGTATTCTCACTTTGCTGAGTGTGTTTTATCAAAAATGGGTTTTGTGCCTTATCAAAAGCTTTTTCTGAATCTATTGATATGATCATGTGGTTTTTATCTTTGCTTTTGTTTATGTGATGTACTACATTTACTCACTTTGAATATTGAATCATCTTTGCATCCCTGGGATGAATTCCACTTGGTCATGGTGTATGATCTTTTTAATGTATTGTTGGATGTGGTTTGCCACTATTTTGTTGAAGATTTTAGCATCTGTGTTCATCAGCGATATTAGCCTGAAGTTTTCTTTCTTTGTTGTGTCCTTATCTGGTTTTGGGGTTACAATGATGCTGGCTTCATAAAAAGAGTTTGGGAGTCTTCCATCATTTTGGAGTTTTTGGAATAGTCCATGAAGAATAGGGGTTAGCTCTTCCTTAAAAGCTTTGTAGAATTCTCCTGTGAAACCATCTGGTCCAGGGCTTTTGTGTGATGGGAGTTTTTTGATTACTGCTTCAATTTCATCTGCTGTTATTGGTCTGTTCCGGTTTTCTGTTTCTTCTTCATCATGTTTTGGAAGATTATATATTTTTTCTAGAAATGTGTCCAATTCAGCTAGGTTTTTAAATTTCTTGTCATACACTTCTTCATGTAATTTTTTACAATCCTTTGTATTTCTATGGTATCAGCTGTAATCTCTCCTTTTTAATTTCTGATTGTTGTGGACCACTCTGCCTGGTTTCAGAATTGTAATCCTAACTGCTGTCCCCCCCCCATGGCTAAGGATGAGCGAGTGACCTCCAGAATGTGAGCCACAGGGGACAAAGTTTGTCTGTAGTAGCAAACACTGCCTCAGTATCCTCTCCCTGCCCCCAAAGCTTGGTCAAAAGTCCATGACAGGTAAGTCTCCTCACAGCGGGGAGCAACCTAAGCCAGACTTGATCACTTGAGAGGCCATCATTGAAGGAATGGGAGGGCTGCAACAAAGAGCAAAGGACTCTTGCCCCCTGACTATGTGACATAGCCTGAGCCCACATGTCTTCTGAGAGAAGCACGTCCTCGCTCTAATCCTCTTAAGCCTGAATACCTAATGGGGAAGGCTGCACCTCCTTGCCTTGCTAGAGCATTTGTGGGGAGGTGAATCTGGCATCACAAAGAATCCCTAATAAACATGTGAAATCTCTGCTACGAGTGCTTTCATTCATATGATAAGGGTCTGAGAGGAAATAAGTATGCCTCTCAAAGTTTCTGCAATCCCCTTTCCTGACAGAAACTGACTCAGACTAAGCCCTCAGATTTCTTTGAAATGTTAGCTACTGTTTGATCCTTGCCGCCCTGTATTCCTGTGTATTACAACCCAGTAAAAGCCCTTGGAGGAAGGGGCTTGATGCCTTTTTCCCCTATGAAACTGGCCACTGCTCAAGGCCTTTTTCCTCAGAAAAATTGGCCACCTCTCCTCCCCAAGCAGTTCATGTCATGTCATGTTTCCTTTCGTGTGCCACAGATGGGGGGACGATTGTGTTTCTTTGGGTTCTCTCTCTCTCTTTTGCTTGAGCCTGCTTAAAGGCTTGTCAATTTTCTTCATCCTTCCAAAGAACCAGCTCCTGGATTCATTCATCCTTAGAATGGTGCTTTTAGTCTCTATGTCATTTAATTCTGCTCTGATCTTGGTTATTTCCATCCTTCTACTTGCTCTGACCTGTCTTTCTTGTTGTTCCTTGAGTTCTTGTAGGTGTAGGGTTAGGTCATTTGTTTGAAATGTTTCTATCTTTTTTAGAAAACCCTAAGAAATTCCCTCTCAGGGATGCCTTTGCTGTGTCCCATAAGTTTTGGGTTGTTTTGAGTTCATTCTCATTTGTTTGCAGAAACTTTTTTTTCTTCCCTAATTTCTTTCTCGACCCATTCATTGTTTAATAGCATGCTGTTCAATCTCCATGATTTTGAGTGTTCTGGGTTTTTTCTTTGGGGGTTGGTTTTTAGTTTAATGCCCTGTTAGTAGGAGAGAATGTTTGGTATGATTGCAATATTCTTGAATTTTTTAAGCTTGTTTTGTGTCCTATCATGTGGTCCATTTTTGAAAATGGTCCATGTGCATTTGAAAAGAATGTGTATTTTTCTTCTTTGGGATGAAGGGATTTGTATATATCAATTAAGTCTATTTCATCTAGGGTGCTGTTCAGTGCCACAATATCTTTGTTGATATTTTGTTTGGAAGATCTGTCCATTTTTTGCAATGGGGTGTTAAAATCCCCTACTATAATTGTGTTGCTGTCAATATCTTTCTTGAACTCCTCTAAAATTTTCTTTATATATTTGGGTGCTCCTATGTTGGGTGTGTATATATTTACAATGTTTATGTCTTCTTGGTGGATTCTTCCCTTGAGTATTATGAAATGACCTTCTGGGTCTCTTTTTATGGCCCTTTTTTTGAAGTCTATTTTGTCTGATATGAGTATTGCTACCCCAGCTTTTTTTTCTTGTCTGTTAATTGGAAAATTTGTTTCCTGTCTTCACTTTTAGTCTGTGTAGGTCTTTTGCCTTGAGGTGGGTCTCTTGTAGGAAGCATATGTGTGGATCATGCTTTCTTATCCATTCAGCTATTCTATGTCTTTTGATTGGAGCATTTAACCCACTTACGTTTAAGGTTGTTATTGATAGGTACTTATTCATTGCCATTTTTGTACCTGTGTTCCTTTCTGGCTCTCTTTTCCTTTTTTTCCTTAAAGCAGTCCCTTTAACACCTCTTGCAGAGCTGGTTTAGTGGAGGAGTATTCTTTTAGGTGTCTTTTGTCTTGGAAGCTTCTTATTTGGCCTTCTATCTTGATTGAGAGCTCTGCTGGGTGAAGTAGCCTTGGTTCCAGGCCTCTGGTTCTCATTACTTGGAATATTTCTTGCCATTCTCTTCTTGCTTGGAGCGTTTACATTGAGAAATCAGCAGCTAACTCTACTGGGGCTCCCTTGTATGTTACTTCCTTTTTCTCCTTGCTGCCTTTAAGATTCTCTCTTTGTCTTGGAATTTTGCCATTCTAATGATGATGTGTCTTGAAGTGGTCCTCTTTGGGTTCCTCTTCATTGGGACTCTCTGTGATTCCTGGATTTGTGTGACTTTTTCTCTCATCAAATTAGGGAAGTTTTTCATCATTACTTTTTCAAATAGGTTTTCTGTCCCTTGCTCTTCTTCTTCTTCTAGTATCCCTATTATTTAGATATTATTATGTTTCATATTGTCTTGTATTTCTCTTAACCCCTCTTCATTCTTCCTGAGCCTCTTTTTTTCTTGTTCTTTCTGGGAGTTTTTTTCTACTTTGTCCTCCACGTCACTGATGCAATCTTCTGCTTCATCGATCCTGCTTTTGATTCCTACCACTGTGTTCTTCAGTTCAGAAATTGTATTCTTCATTTCTTCTTGGCTCTTGCTGATAGTTTCTATTTCCTTTTTCATGTTGATATAGTTTGCAACAAGTTCATTGTAGTTCCACTGTAGTTTCTGATAGCTCGTTTTGAGGTCATTGTACGTCCTGATAACCAGTGCTTTTAATTCAATATCTGATAAGCTGACTTGCCTCTAACTCATCTAGCATTCTTTCTGAGGCTTCCTCCTTTCCTTTCATTTGGGGATTGTTTTTTTTTTCTTTCCATTGTTTGTGAAACTCTTCTTGTTAGCTTCAGCTTCTTAAATTGATCTGTTCTGGCTCCCTGGGTTAATGGTGTGAGCTCCTGTGGTGAGATACCTGTGACATTCAGTGGTGCAGTCTTTTTGATCTCCCCAGCTCACTGGTCTTGGGCTATTTTTTATGTTGGCTCTGTGTTTGTCTTTGGGTTTGGATTGTTTTTAGGTCTCTCTTTTGTGGGTCCTTTCCACCAGCTGGTTAACTGATGGTCCCTCTGTCCACCACCTGTTTTAATTTGTTGTGCTGGTGAGGGCAGGTTGTGTTGAAGCTAGTTCTTCCATGTGTACAGGTTTTGAGGATTCTCTTTTGCTCTTGTTCAGTTGTTTGTACTAGGTAGTTTCCCCACTGTTTAGTTGTATTTCCAGATAGGTAGGTCCTGGATTTGAGTTTGTGTGGTTTTCACTTCCTCCTTCACCTTCTTCTGTTGTTATCTGTTGGTGGTTCCTTTGTTGTTGGGTTTCCTATTTCAGCCAGTATCCTTGTGTTCACAGCTTCACCTACTTTTTTTGTGATCAGTTGGAGGGGAAGGCAAAATGGTTTATGACAGCAGGAGAGTATTTTATGATATTTACAGTAAGAGTTGGTAGAGAAGAGATAGGAGGTCCTTTGGCTGTGTATAGTGTTAAACATGATCTTCCACCCAACTAGCCACTTTTAAGAAAGGATGGAAAGAAGATAAGACTCTTGTTGGGGAGGGAAGGTTTGTGAGTTGGATCTAGAAAGCAGTGAGGTTTTGGGAGGTCAGATTCTGAGGTAAGGTGAGAGTAAAGAATAGTAAATAGGTTTAGTGTGTTAGTGAATAGAGTTAACCACTACAGTAATAGAGTTCAAGAAACTGTGAAGTGGGCTAAGATCCCGGAGGGGTGTTGTGAAGTATTTACAATAGTATGGAACAGCTATTATTTACAATAATATTAGAGCAAGAATCATATGACAGAATCTATGTGATCTGGATAACATGAATAGGGAGTATAGACCTTTGAGTATTGTGCTAAAGGAACACACGTGATGGGAATGATAGTAAATTGGCAATACACTCTGGAACAGAGAAGAGGGGAAACCTGTCAAATGATACAATATAACCAGCCAAGCAAAGAAGACTATACAGAAGAAGAGGAATACAAAAATACTATTAAAATAATAGATGTAAGAATAATGAAAACATAATAATGCAAATATTCAGTAACTTGTAATTTCCCTGCAATAGCAAAGTGAAATTTGTATCACTGTTTCAACTGTTGGGATGCCCTCTCTTTGGGTCCAACTCTGGTCCTTTCACAGTTCCAAGATTTTTGTCTCACTTGTGGGTATAAAAAAAAAAAGGCAGGAGAAGGGAGGAAGAAGATATAAAATTGGAAAGAAAGGAAGGAGGGATAAAACACGAAAGAGCGAAAGAGGAAAAGGTATTGAAAGTTAAAACAATAATAACAATTAAAAACTAAAAGATCCCTTAAAAAACAAAAAAACACCTCTTGTTGGTTTCAAACTGGCCAAACCAGTTTTTCCGGTCTTGCTGGTTGCAGCAGGCTGAAGGGCTATTGGTGTGGCCTTTCTCCCCTCCTGATGTGTACTCAGCCAATCTTGCGAGCACTCTCCCAAGAGCTAGTCTGGTGCCTCTCCTGGGCACCTTAGATGGGGGATCCTGGTCTTCTTCAGAGTGCTGTTTCTCAGCCGGTTATCTCTGTNAATTAAAAACTAAAAGATCCCTTAAAAAACAAAAAACACCTCTTGTTGGTTTCAAACTGGCCAAATCAGTTTTTCCGTTCTTGCTGGTTGCAGCAGGCTGAAGGGCTATTGGTGTGGCCTTTCTCCCCTCCTGATGTGTACTCAGCCAATCTTGCGAGCACTCTCCCAAGAGCTAGTCTGGTGCCTCTCCTGGGCACCTTAGATGGGGGATCCTGGTCTTCTTCAGAGTGCTGTTTCTCAGCCGGTTATCTCTGTGGGCTGGGGTGTGGGTGCACAAGGGCACGCACACCTCTATCCAGGCTGCTTCAGTCCTGCGGGTTTGGGCTCGAACACTTCCCAGTGCTATGGGGGAACCCAGGGCCTTCTGTGCAACCTCAGAATCACTGCCCGGCTGGGCGGGGAGTAGACTGAGTGGCTATTGCAGGAGAATCCCCCAAAGAGTTTTACTTTTTGAGAAATTCCTACTACTCAAGCCTGCTGCTCAGCACAGCCCAATTCTCCACCCAGATCTGTGACTATTAGAGTCAGTGCACGTCACTGTGGAACTCTCAGCTCTCCCAAGCTGGTGACCACAGACTCCACGGGTGATCAGCTCTTGTGTGTTTGCCTCTTTGTCCTTATTTCCCTCTCTGAGACTCCAAGCAACCAGGTGTCTCATAGTGCTGCTTAAACCCTGTTTAGCCAGGGAGGGAAGGATCAATTGACCCGGCTCTCTCCCAAGGACCCTGTGGCAATCCCACTGCTCCCAAGGACCCTGTGGCAGTCCCACTGCTCCCAAGGACTCTGTGGTAGACCCAGCACCAGTGCCAGGTGCTTGGATCCAGGCCTTGGGCTACAGCTGTGATTCCCAGGCTGGTTGGTCTCTTGGATTTATTGTCCTACAGCAATCTCCTTACCTTCAGATTTTCAGTGTCCCCTACAATTTTTGGTCTCTTATTTTCATATATGCTGGGGTACTGTTGGCTGTTTGCTCTGTTCCTCTATAGATCAGCCAGGTTTTTCTCCTATGTGTAGGGGAAAGTGGAATCTGCTCCCTCCTACTCCATCGCCATCTTCCAGGATCCCCAATTCCATTTCTGTTAGTTCATTATTACCATATAAAAATGCAACTGATTTCTGGATATTAATTTTGTATCTTGCTATTTTTCTGAATTTATCAGTTCTAGTAGTTTCTTCATGGAATCTTTGGGGTTTTCTATGTACATGATCATGTCATGTGCAAACAATAACAGTTTTACTTCCTCCTTTCCAAATAGGATGTCTTTTATTCTTCTTCTTCTTGTCTGATTGCTGTGACTAAGACTTCCAGCACTATGTTGAATAAGAGAGGTGAAAGTGGACATCCCTGTCTTGTTCCTGAACCTAAGGAAAACACTTCTACTTTTTGCCCACTGAGTATAATGCTGGCAGTGTGTTGTCATATATGGCAATTATTATGTTTAGGTATGTTATCTCTATTTCCATTTTGCTGACAGTTTTTTATCATAAATGAGTGCTGGATTTTATGAAATGCTTTATTTGCATCTATTGCTATAATAATGTGATTTTTATCCTTCATTTTTTTATGTGGTGAATCACACTTAGTGTGATAAATGTTATACCATCCTTGCTTTCCCAGAATAAATCCCACTTGATCATAATGTATGGTCTTTTTCATGCATTGCTGTATTGGTTTGATAATATTTTGTTGAGGATTCTAGCCTCTATGTTCATCAGGGATATTGACTTACAATTTTCTTTCTTTGAAGTGTCTTCATCTAGTTTTGAAGTTAGGATACTGCTGGCCTTGTAAAATGTCTTTGGGAGGCTTCCCTCCTCTTGAATGTTTCTGAAATAGTTTAAGAAGAGGTGTTCTTCTCAGAATGTTTGGTAAATTTACCTGTGAAGCTATCCAGTCCCAGGATTTTGTTTGTTGGGAGATTTTTTATTACTGCTTCAATTTCACCAGGTGTAATCTGTCTGTTCAGGTTCTATGATTCTTCCTAATTTAGTTTCAGAGGATTGTATATTTCTAGAAATACATATATTTCCTCCAGGTTGTCTAATTTGTTGGCATACAGTTGTCCATAATATACTCTTAAAATTCTTTGTATTTCTTTTTAAATTTATTTTTATTTTTAAGTATATTTTATTGATTATGGTATTACAGTTGCCCCTCTTTTTTCTCCTCTTTATTCTCCTTTATTGTGCAATGCCCCTCCCACCAGCATTCTCCCCTCCCTTAATTCATATCCACAAGTCATACATATAAGTTCTTTGTCTTCTACATTTTCTATATTATTCTTATTCTCCTCTTATCTATTTTGTACCTACCATTTATGCTTCTTATTCTCTGTTCCTTTTCCCCCTTTCTCTCCCTTATCCTCTCCCACTGATAACCCTCCATGTGATCTCCATTTCTGTGATTCTGTTTCTGTTCTAGTTGTTTGCTTTAGTTCATTTTTGTTTTTGTTTTTAGGCTCAGTTGTTGATAGTTGTGAATTTCTTGTCATTTTACTATTCCTATTTTTTATCTTCTTTTTCTTGGATAAGTCCCTTTGACATTTCATATTATAAGGGCTTGGTGACAATGAACTCCTTTAACTTGACTTTATGTAGGAAGCACTCTATCTGCCCTTCCATTCTAAATGCTAGCTTTGATGGATAGAGTCATCTTGGATGTAGGTTCTCACCTTTCATGACTTCAAATACTTCTTTCCAGCCCCTTCTTGCCTGTAAAGTTTCTTTTGAGAAATCAGCTGACAGTCTTATGGGAACTCCTTTGTAGGTAAATGTCTCCTTTTCTCTTGCTGCTTTTAAGATTCTCTCCTTCTCTTTAATCTTGGCTACTGTAATTATGATGTGCCTGGATATGTGTTTCCTTGGGTTCAACTTCTATGGTACTCTCTGAGCTTCCTGGACTTCCTGAAAGTCTATTTCTTTTGCCAGATTGGGGAAGTTCTCCTTCCTTATGTTTTCAACTAAGTTTTCCATATTTTACTTTTTCTCTTCTCCTCCTGGCACCCCTATGATTCACATGTTTGAACATTTAAAGATGTCCTGGAGTTTCCTAAGCCTCTCCTCAATTTTCTGAATTCTTCTTTTGTCATTCTGTTCTGATTGAATGTTTAATTTTTTCCTTCTGGTACAAACTGTTGATTTGAGTGCCAGTTTCCTTACCATCACTGTTGGTTCCCTGTACATTTTCCTTTATTTCATAGCCTTCACTTTTTAATTTATTTTGTGACCATCCTCAACCATTTCTGTGAACATCCTGGTTATCAATATTTTGAACTGTGCATCTGATAGATTTGCTATCTCTTCATCACTTAGTTTTATTTTGGGGGTTTTGGTCTGTTTTTTTTTTCATTTAGGCCATATTTCTTTGTTTGGGTGCAGCTGTTACTTTGTAAGGAGCAGAGTCTTTATGTATTCACCAGAGTGGGGCAACCCATTCAGCTTGGTTGTGGTGCTGGATGTGGGAGTGAGGTCCAAGAGGAAACAATGCTGCTTGCTTGGCTCTCAGATGCCTTTCAGCCACTTCCCCCACTACCCACAAGCAAATTGGGCCATTATGGTGCTGATTCCTGGGTGTTAGGTTTGTGTACATTCTAGGACCCCATGGATCTCTCCAACAAACTCCTGCGAGGCTGGGAGTCTTTCCCAGTACTGCAACTCCCATGGGTATTCACAGGCAGAGGTTTTGAGCCTTTCTGTTCCTGCTCTAAAACAGTTGGTTGTGCAGTCTGTGTCACTCCCAGTTGTTCCTCCCAGTTTATCTGCACACAAATGTGGGGCCACCCAGTCCACTAGCTGCTGCCTCACCTGCCTGGTCTTCTAGCTGCTACCTTTCCACATGTTCTCTCAGCCCTGGCTGTGGCCCTCCTATCAGTCTGAATGAATGTTTTTTCTTTAATTCCTTGGTTGTCAGACTTTCTTACAGTTCAATTATCTTGCAGTTCTAGTTATTTTTTGTTTTTAAGTTTGCTGTTATCCTTCTTTTTGTTGTGAGGAGAGGCAAAGTGTATCAACCCATGCCTCCATCTTGGCCAGGGGTCCCACAATCCTTTGTATATCTTTGGTGTCAGTTGTTATTTCTTCTTCATTTCATATTTTATTTATTTGGGCCCTTTTTCTTTTCTCCTGATGAGTTTGGTTAAAGGTTTTTCAATATTGCTTATTTTTTTTCAAATAACAAGCTCTTGGATTTATTGATCTTTTATATTGTTTTTTAGACTCTATTTCATTTATTTCTGCTCTAATCATTATTATCTCCTTCCTTTTACTCACTGTGGGCTTTGTTTGTAATTCTTTTTTAAGATACTTTAAATGTGAAGTTAGATTGTTTATTTGAGCTTTCTCTTATTTTTTGAGATAGATCTGTAATGCTATAAATTGCCCCCTTATGATTGCTGTCTCAGTGTCCTATAGGTTTTAGATTGTTCTATCTTCATTTTCATTTGTTTCAAGATACCTTGAAATCAAGGTATCTTGTTTTCTTTCTTGATCTTGTCGTTTACCAATTTATTGTTTAATTACATGTTATTTTGCTTTCATGTATTTGAGTGCTTTTCAGTGTTCTTCTTGTGACTGATTGATTTCAAATTTCATAGCATTATGGTCAAAGAAGATGCTTGATATAATTTCAAAATTCTTAAATTTATTGAGATTTGTTTTGTGTCCAAACACATGGTCTATTGTAGAAAATGTTTCATATGCTCTTGAAAACTATGTATATTCCATTGCTTTGGGAGGAAATGGTCTGAAAAATTCAATTAAATCCATTTGATCTAATGTGTAATTCTAGGCCACTGTCTCCTTATTGATTTTCTGCCTGGAATATTTATTCATTGAAATCAATAGGGTATTAAAATCCCTGACTATGACTATATTTCTGTAGATCTCCTCCTTTGTATCCATCAAGGTTTGCTTCATATAGTTAGATGGTCCTATGTTGGATGCATAAGTGTTTACTATGATTATATCATCTTGTTGGATTGTTCCCTTAATCATCATGTAGTGTCCTTCTTTGTTTTTTACTATAGTCTTGGTTTTAAAGCCTATTTTGTCAGATATAAGTAGTTACCTCACCTTTTATTTATTTTCCATTTGCCTTTCCAAGATGAAATATCTTCTTCCATCCCTTTACTTTCTGTTGGGTTTTATCTTTTGACCTAAGATGGGTTTCCTGGAGGTAGATAATACATGGGTCTTGTTTTCTTACCCATTCAGCTACCTTATGTCTTTTGGTTGAAGCATTTAAGCCATTTACTTACATTTAAAGTGATTTTTGGTAGATAGATAGATAGATAGATAGATGATAGATAGATAGATAATAGATAGATAGATATGCAGTGCCATTTTATTGTTAGACTGTTTTCCTCTATTTCCTTTTTCTTTCTCTTTTTCTTCTTCTTAAAGCAAGCCCTTTAACATTTGTTGTAGTTCTTATTTGGTGTTAACAAACTCCTTTAGCTTTTACTTGTCTGGGAAGCTTCTTATTTCTCTTCGATTTTAGATGATAGTCTTGCTGGATAAATTAGCCTTGGTTGTAGGTCCTTTGTTTTCATTCCTTTGAATATTTTACACCACTCCCTTCTGGCCTAAAATGTTTCTGTTGTGTAATCAGATGACAGTCTAATTAGTACTCCCCAATAGGTAACTACCTGCTTTTCTCTTGCCGCTTTTAGGATTCTCTCTTTTTCTTCAAGCCTTGTCGTTTTAATTATGATGTGCCTGGGTGTAGGCCTCTTTTGAATCCAACTTGTTTAGGACTCTCAGTGTTTCCGGGGCTTGTGTGTCTTTTTCCTTCATCAGACTAGGGAAGTTTTTGGTTATTATTTCTTGAAATAGGTTCCTGATCTCCTGCCTTGCTCTCTTCTCCTTCTGGTATTCCCATGATGCAGATATCGCTATATTTCATATTGTCCAAAATGTTTCTTAAGCTCCCCTCATATTTAAAAATATTTTTTTCTTTTTGCTGCTCTGCCTGGGTGTTTTCTTCTGCTTTATCTTCCAAATCACTGATTCAATCCTCTGCTTCATCTAACCTATTGTTTATTCCTTCCAGTGTATTATTTATTTCAGATAGTGCACTCTTTATTTCTGACTGGTTGTTTTTATGGTTTCTGTGTATTTTCTCATTCTGTTGATTATCCTTATAATCATTGCTCTAAATTCTCTGATAAATTGTTTCCCTCTATTTCATCTAGTTCTCCTTCTGGAGAATTCTCTTATTCTTTCATTTGGAATCTGATTCTTTGTCTTCCAATTTTAGCTACTTCTTTGTATTTTCCATTTTAGCTGTTAAACTGATCAGTTCCTAAACTAATCAAACTGTAATCAGCAGCTGTGCTAAAGCCCACAGGGTGGGGCAGAGTAATTCATGTGGGCAGGGCTATTGCTTCCTCTCAGGCTGATGCCATTTGGAGAGGAAGATGGCTTTGCTTGAGAAATATAGCTTCTGCAGTATGGAGAATGGCTCAGATCGGCAATCTAGAGGCTGTTCCTTCAGTTCTCTCCTCAGAGCCACCAACCTCAGACTCTCTTCAAGTGTTTCTTGTCCACTCTGCCCTCCCTTTGCCAGAGCTCAGGATAAGCGACTGCAAATGAAATTTTTTGTGTTGGCTCTTTAAGAGGCTCTCTGTGTCCCCAGCCATCTCTCTCTGGCAGACAGAAACCCTGCTGCTTTTCACAACTGCATGTTATCTGAGTTCCTTTCCAGCTCTGGTGCTGTAGGGAAGGGAGCCCAACTGTGGCTGAGATCCACAGATCTCAGAAAAAACCGCTAGCCACTGAAATATTCTTCTGGAGCTTCATCTGCCACACATGGGAGTCCAGGAAGCCCTGTCCTGTCTCTTCTGCACTCCCTACCAGTTTTGTCATGGTGAAGTAGTTTCTTCCACCTGTCCTTGGTTTTAAGGCTTCTCTCCACCTAGCATTCAGTTGGATTTTCAGGATAATTTCTCTACAATGTAGTTGTCATTCCAGATCGTTCCTGGAAGGTTAGTGTAGCTTCCACTTAGTCCTCTGCTATCCTGGATATCACCATTTTTTTCTTTATACCAATGTTTCTCTTTCTCTATTTCTTCTTCTTAAAGCAGTCCCTTTAACATTTCTTGCAATGCTGGTTTGATGGCAATGAAATACTTTAGCCTTTTTTTGCAGTGGGGGCGGGAGGACGGTGGTTCTGGGAAGCTCTTTATTTCACCTTCAGTTTTTATAATAGCTCTTCTGGATAGAGTAGTTTTGGTTTCAATCCGTGTTTTTTATTACTTTGAATACTTCATGTCAATCCTTTCTGGCCTGATATGTTTCTATTGACAAGTATATAACTGCTTCTCTCTTATTGCTTTTAAAATTCTGTCTTCATCTTAACCTTTGTCATTTTAAATATAATGTATTATCTTGGAGTAAGTCTCTGGATTCCTCTTGATTGGAACTCTCTGTGCTTCCTGAACTTTTGTGACTTTTTTCTTCATCAGATTAGGAAAGTTTTAATTATTATTTATTCAAACAGTTTTTCTAACCCTTGCTCACTTTGTTCTTCTTATGTTACCCCTTTGATGTGGATATTGTTATGTTTCATATTGTCTCAATTTTCCCTTAAAGTATTCTTGCTCTTTTAAATTCTTTTTTGTTGTTGCTCTCACTGGGTGTTTGTTTTTCTACTTTGCTTTTCAAATTGCTGATTTAATCCTCTTCTTCATCCCTACTTTTATTCCCTTCTTGCCTATTTTTCATTTCAGATACTGTATTATTCATTTCCAAGTGGCTCTTATTCATAGTTTCTGTGTATTTTCCTTTATGCTGATGTAGTTCTCACTAAATTCCTTGTAGTTCTCATTTCGTTTCTTGTAGTTCTTCCTAAGTTCCTTGAGCATCCTTGTAATCATTGATTTGAAATTTATGTCTGATAAATTGTGTGCTTCTATTTCATTTAGCTTTTTAATGGAGATTTCTCCTTCTTTGGTTTTATTTTTCTTTGTCTTCCCGTTTGGCTATCTCTCTGTGTTTGTTTCTATGTATTAGATAGAACTGCTATAACTCCCAGTCTTCATGGGGGCAATCTTATATAGTGGTTGTCCATGAAACTCAGTGGTGTAGTCTCCTTGATCTCCTGAGCTGGATGTTCTAGGAATGTTTTGTGGGCTTATGCGGGCTCTGTATTTGGTCCATTTATGGGTGAGATCTTTCTTTACACTGGCTAAGAGTCACAGCCTTTGCCATGTTATGCAAGCTGTTGTACAGGTGCTGACAGAGCAAAGCAAAGCAAAATAAAACAAAAAAATTCAATAACAACAAAATCAAAAATTAATGAAAAAATACAAAGGGAGAAAAATAAAAGACAAAGATAAAAAAGAATATGAAAGGAAAGAATAAGAAAAATAAGACTAGGGAAAGAAAATGGAAGAAAGAAATAAAAACTCAGAAAAGGAGAGAGGAAGAAAAATGGGGTAAGAAAAGGAANGTCACAGCCTTTGCCATGTTATGCAAGCTGTTGTACAGGTGCTGACAGAACAAAGCAAAGCAAAATAAAACAAAAAAATTCAATAACAACAAAATCAAAAATTAATGAAAAAATAAAAAGGGAGAAAAATAAAAGACAAAGATAAAAAAGAATATGAAAGGAAAGAATAAGAAAAATAAGACTAGGGAAAGAAAATGGAAGAAAGAAATAAAAACTAAGAAAAGGAGAGAGGAAGAAAAATGGGGTAAGAAAAGGAAAGAGAAAAATAATATATATTAAATAAAATAGAGACAAAAGAAATCATTTTAAAAAGCAATAATAAAAATAGAGAAAATAATGAAAAAGGACAAAGAAGTTTGTCTCAGCAGAGTTTAGTGCCTGCCTGCTGAGGTATCCCTTTGATCTTGTTCCAATGTTGTCTGAAGCTGGCCACATTGTGTGCCAGTTCCAGGCCTCCTGGGATGTTCTCTGGTGCAAGTCAATGTCAGGTGCTATACATTCCTGGTCCTCAGCAACCTGTTTGAAGCAGTCTTGGGGTGACTCTGCCATCCTTGGTTGAAAGTCTCATCTTCAGATAGTCTTCGGTTGGTAATTTAGGGTGAACATTCCCTGATTTAGTTTTATTTCCAGTTTGGTGCTGTGTGGAGTTTGAGAAAGATCCACTTATTTTGACACCATCTTGAAAATAACATACCCTTTTATTCCAACTGTGTAGGTAATTCCCTGAAAATAGTCAATTCTATGTCAGACCTTCTCTGACATAAATATCACACCAACTGTGTGATTTTTCTCTCCTATATCAGAGGCAAGAGAAAGTTGTGGGGCATTTTTTGCTTTCTCTATTCAGAATGAAAAGAACCAATGGACTCTTGATGCTATTAACATTTCTCAATATTGTACTAGTTTCTGGAATCTGCATGGAGCAAGAATCCTGTAGAATTATGGCTTATGGATGAAACCAGAATATGGCAGTCAAACCAGTTGGAGAAAGTGCTATCAGTGTTCCTCCTGACTTCTGCCCCTGTGTCAGTGGGCCCATTGATCTCCTAAGACCCCTTGGCTTGGAATCACAGTCCTGCTTCCCTTTTTGGTATTCTTCATACCCTCCTTTTGCCACCTTCACTGCCACTTCCCTGCCCAGGTCTTGATCACCTAGTTTAGTGTGGTAGCTTCTCCCGAAAATGCTATTTCCCTTCACTCTGTAGTGCCCAGCTCAAGCCTCACTTTTACGGAAGTTTCCCCATCACCTTGACTCAGTGTTTCTTCCCATTCTGCCCTCTCTTATAATCTCTGCCAGTCTTGAGGCACTTCCCTAGGCCCACTCCACTGTGGATAACTTATCTTCTAGTGGAGAAAAAGAACTTATGAAAATGGCACCCTCTGTTGATAAATGTATATAATGACTAAATTATTTTTCATCAGCTACATATCCAAAGCAAAAAGAACAGATAATAACCAAGAAAACTCAGCTGTTTCTCCATTCACACATGCCACAGGGGGCAGCTACATGGCAAGTCCTGCAGCAGAAGGCTGGAGTTTCCTGAATTTGGAGGGGGATGGAGTTATCTCCACCACTATCTCAGAATCCTTGGCTTTGGTCCCCAAAATGCCTCTTGATCCATCAAATGCCATTGAGCTGTACATGGAATGAATGAGTATAAAGAGTTGTATTAGACAGGCTCCCCCTCCTTCAACTCCAATCCCACCATCATAGTTCTAAGTAATGCCTCACATCCAAGAGTGGATGGAGGTGCAGCAGGAACACATAGAGGGGTCTCAGAAACATCACATTGTGGTGGGAATGCATGGGTTTAAAAATCTCACTGACACAATTTTAAACTCCCTACTCTATCACTTACTAGGTATCTCAGGATGAGGCACAAAAGAGGATTACCTAAGACCCACAATGACAAGGTAGAAGTTCATGTTATGTTTTCTCTCTCTCTCATATAAAAGCCCACAAGTAGGAATCCAGGGCTGGTATGATGATCCTGTCTCCTTCCAGCTCACTGTTTTGCTGTTCCTAGTGGGTGGCCCTTGTCCTCACAGTTCAAGGGTGATGCCTGCTTACAAAATAGCAAAGTAGAGGGAGGAACAAAAAAATGCAAACAGCACAAACATAAGCTGTGAATTAAAGAAAAATAACACTGTTTACTTCTCATTGGCCAGAATTCAGACACATGATTACACAAGAGACTGGGAAATGTAGTTTTTATTCAAGTAGCCATGATTTCCAGCTAAAATTTATACATGATAAAGTAGCAAGAAGGTATTGGGGAACCATGAGATAGTAGCTCCTATCTCAGTAGGTGTGTGATCTTGGGAAAGTCTCATGACTTCTCCAGGTGTGGAGCTAATGTTATACCATGTAGGGGAATTCAGTGAGATGCAATCTGGCTCCAGCAGCACAGTTCTTTGGGAAATGTTGGACTCTTAACTCTCTGTAGCCTTGGGCTTGGATGGCTACCCAGAAAGCCAAAATTCTGCCCCAAAATAAAAGTCATGACCCCAGAAAGATGATTAATTAATGTATAGAGTGTGATAATTTGCCTGATGTTATCTGTTAATTTAGGATTGCACTGTTCTTTCTGGTTATCTATGTGACTACCCACTATACAGTTTTACTATTAACCCCCTATAAAAAAGAAACACCATCCTGAAAGGGGTGTGGATTCTTCCCAGCCAGCCATCATTGACAGTAACTGCCTTGCCAATGTACGTAAGTTTCTCTTATTAAAGCTCTAATGAATTTAAATAACACTACATGTCAGTTCTTTGGGATCAGTTCTGAATTTAAACTTTTGGGGCTTTCCCCCAACATACCATACGCAAATTGTTGTATTAACTGAAACCTCATATGCAATTCACCCAACTAAGAGCCTGAACATACTAAGCATAACCTCCCTTTTTCCTCCTCCCAGTTTCTGGGATTCTGGAATATGCTTTCATCTTCTCAAACATGGCTGCAGACCCAGCAGCCAGTGTCTGAGTGCTGTCCCCAACCAAACTCCCAGATTCAGCCTGAAATATGCTTGGACACCTGAGCTGGGCCTCAGAGAACTAGAATAAGCCATAGTAACTTACCTTACCTCGTGTCTACCACCCTGAAGTCTGAAAAGAGACTATGCCCACCCACCATTCTGATACACCTAGTAATTTTGCAGGAGATAACCCATGTCCTAGCCTCCACTGGAGCCCCAGGCCTAATTCTTGTCCTGGTACTGGTGCTGGTGTCTGAAGCCCAGGAAAAATAGGACTTATCAGAGAAATACTATAACAGTGGGAAAATCTGTGAAAAAGTTGCACTCCACTGAAAAGAGCTTGCTGTGAACCAGGCAGGAGATGGCTCCTCACACACATAAGCTTCAGACTCTTCTATGAAATTACTCTCAAAGGCAGAGTGACTGACTTTTAACCAGGTAACCCCTGGCCCCCTGTTTAGAGTATAAATTTTTTTTTGTTTTTTTCTTTTCTCCTTTTAAAATTAAAGGTTCACATTTTGATAGTTTATTTCAAAATATATTTATCTTTTTAGGAGTAAAAATAATATTTATTTTTAATTATACTTTATGGATTATGCTATTACAATTATCCCAATTTTCTCCCCTTTACCCCCTCCATCCAATGCTCCCACTTCTTCAAGCAATCCCCACATGACTATCTATATCCAGGTATCATGCATATGTGTTCTTTGGTTACTCTATTTTTATGCTATACTTTACATCCTCATGACTCTTCTGTAACTACCCATTTGTAGTTCTTTTTTTTTAAAGATTTTATTTATTTATCTTTAGGGGGGAAAGGAAGGAGAGAAATATCAATGTATGGTTGCTTCTCATGAATTCCCTGCTGGGAACTGGCCTGCAACCCAGGCATGTGCCCTGACTGGCAATCGAACCATGAGCGTGTGGTTTGCAGGCCCGCACTCAATCCACTAAGCTACACCAGCCAGGGCCTATTTGTAGTTCTTAATCCTTTCATCTTTCTCTTCCATATCCCCCAACACCCTCCCATTTGGCAACTGTCAAAATGTTCTCTCTATCTATGATTCTGTTTCTGTTCTGCTTGTATATTTATTTTGTTTTTTAGATTCAGTTGTTGATAGATTTGTATTTTTTGCAATTCTATTGTTCATATTTTTCATATTCTTAAAGAAGACCCTTTAACATTTCATATAATGCTGGTTTGGTGGTGATGTACTCCTTTAGCTTTTTCTTGTCTGGGAAGCTCTTTATCTGTCCTTCAATTCTAAGTGTTAGCTTTGCTGCATAGAGTAATCTTTGTTGTAGGTCCTTACCTATACTTTGAATATTTCTTGCCAATCCCTTCCAGCCTGAGAAATTTCTTTGAGAAATCAGCTGATAGATTTATGGGAGCTTCCTTGTAGATAACTGCCTGCTTTTCTCTTGCTGCTTTTAAGATCTTCTCTTTGTCTTTAACCTTTGGCATTTTACTTATTATGTGTTTTGTGGTGGGTCTCTTTGGGTTCATCTTGTTTAAGACTCTCTTCATTTCTTGGACTTGCATGTGTATTTTCTTCACCAACTTTGGGAAGTTTCTGTCATTATTTTTTCAAATAGGTTTCCAATTTTTTGTCTCTCTTTTCTCCCTCCAGCACCCCTATGATGTGAATGCTTGTACATTTGCAGTTGTCAGAGAGGCTCTTTACACTATCCTCATTTTTTTGTATTCTCTTTTCTTCTTGATGTTCTGATTGGACGTTTTTTTGCTTTCTTATATTCTAAATTACTGATTTGATTCTCAGCTTCATCCACTTTACTGTTGATTCCCTGTAAATTGTTCTTTATTTTCATTAGTGTTTCCTTCATTTCTGGCTGGTTCTTTTTTATGGTTTCTGCACCCTTTTTTATGCTTTTGAAGTTATCACTGAGTTCACTGAGCATCCTTATAGCCAGTATTTTGAAGTCTGCATCTAGTAGCTTGCTTGTCTCCATTTTGTTTGGAGTTTTGTTCTGTTCTCTCATATGGGCCATGTTTCCCTGTCTTCTAATTTTGGCAGCTTCTTGTGTTTGTTTCTATGTATTAGGTAGAGCTGCTATGACTCCTGTCTTGGTAACACGGCCTAAAGTAGTAGGTGTCCTATAAGGTTCAGTGGCACAGCTTCCCCTTTTGTCCAAGCTGGGTATGCAAGATTCACTCACTGTGTGAGCTATGTACACCCTCCTCTTGTAGTTGAGTCTTGCTGTTGGCACGTCCAAGGTCAGCCATTACATGTGTTCTGTCTGAGATCATATGCATATACTACAAAGTGATATGCAGATAACTACTGCTTTTGCTGGGCTTGAAGTGCCCAGGCAAGGTCAAGCTATGAACCTAGACTGGTTGCTACTAGTGTTGGGCCTGGGGCAACTTAGTAAGAGGTACAGAGCTAACTGATGCCAGATACTGCTTATTTGAGATAATTTAGACAAATGTGAAACATGGACCAGGACAGGACATTTTATGGAAAAGCCACTGCACACAGCTTGGGTGGACTCAAAAGTTGGGTGGGGGAAGCCTCAGGGATCACCAGGGTGTGGTAAAGAGTGTGAGCCAGGTTGATGGAGTCTCAGATATGGTTCCTGCCTGCCAGCTCTGTGGCTCTGTGGGTGGAGGGCTCAGAAAAGGAAGAGTGGCCTCTGCCAACATTTTTCCCTGGAAGAAAGCTGCCCTCCAACCCTCACCCTGCTGCTGGACAATTCAGTTCCTCCATGTATGTCTCCAATGCCTTTCAGTCTGTTGTCCCCCCACTAGAGCTTAGAGGGAATGAGTGTGAGTAGGTCTATGCACAGGTCCTTTAAGAGGAACTTCCAAGAAGTCCAGCAGTTTCTGTCTTCCATGGTCTCAACCCCCACTGGTTTTTATAGCCACAAATTATAGAGACTTTTCTTCCTGGTACTTGAACCCTCGGCTGAGGAGCCTGGAGTGGAGCTAGGACCCTTCGATTCTTAGATTTCCCTCCTGATTTTTATCCACCACATGTGGGTGTGACACCAGACAATTTTGCATCTCCACCCCTTCTACCAGTCATGGTATAGTCTCTTCTTTAATTCCATAGTTGTAAGACTTCCATTCAGCTCAATTTCTGACATTTTTGAATGATGGTTGTTCTATAGTTTGTTCGTAATTTTGATGTGGTTGTGTGAGGTTGTATGTTTACCTATGTGACTATCTTGACCCTTCTCTCTCTAAATTTTTCTATTACTATTGATAGTCCAGTAAGATATACCATGATACATTTAGTTTCACTTGTCCTTGGCCCAATGTTTAAACCACTTATAGTCACTATATTATTACCTTTTATTCTTTCACAACCCCATGCCATACAAATTGTGTATCCTACTGACACTTTGGGAAACAGGTTCAGAAAGGTTATGCAAATTATCCAAGGTAACACAGAGAGTAACTTGTTAAACTGGGATTCAGATCCTAGTCCATCTGGCTCTGGACTTCTTCCTATAAGCATCACTTTCCAGTAAGTATGGGTTTCCTGTTATGAGACATTTACCCACTGTCTAGTGAAGGAACTTGTTGCTAAGGAATTTTGGCTACACAGGGGAAGTGGCGAGGAGGGGGCACCATGAAGGAAGCCCTCTCCTAGGCAAGGAGACTAAGCTTTGGGGACTGAGGGCCATTGACTCCAGTAATTATCACCAAATCAACCTAGCGAGATGCCCAAAAGCTGCAGAGGTGCTATGACTAACAACACAGGACATGGTTTAAGACTTATACACACATTCTTTCTCATATTGCCCTCAAGAGCAGAAACACATACCAAATAGGAGTGGTGAGACCTCCCTGGCCCCAGGCCAGCAACTCTGTAAAGAAGAATCTCCTAGACTGAAAATCCAAGATTGCAGAGGCATGAGTGGAATTTACACTAATCTCCTCCCAGGACAAATATGGAATTACAACTAAATTGTGGAGAAATCAGCTGGAACAAACAATTGAACAATAGCAAGAAAGAAGCCTTATAACCATGGACAGACAGAAGAATCAGCTTCCGCATAGTGTGACTGGTAGGGACTGCAGTGGAGATTCAAGAAGACTGGCTGGGCACCCACAGAAAGCAGCTGAAATGCTGGAGGGATATTTAAGCAGCTGGGGGGGTCCCCTCTGAGAAGTATGGGGCCTAAACCCTGAGTTTGGATCCCCAGCATAGAGCACCAGAGCCCAAAATGTACACAAATAACATCCAGCTGTGAAAAATGGCAAGGTTGCTCTCTGCCAGAGACAGACAGCTAGAGATGCAAAGAGCCATTTTAGGGCCAATACATAAATTCTCATTTGCAGCCACTTACCTGGGCTCTGGCAAAGGTGGGGCTGGGTGAACTAAGTCCATTTGAGGAGAGACTGGAAAGAGAACTGAGTAGCTGCTGGGATCCCCAAGCTGAGTCATCTCCCATACTGCAGCAGCCATCTCACTCACGCAGACCACTCCCCTGGAATTGGCAGCAGCCTGAGCGGAATCAATAGCTCTAACCCCAGGAGGGATTCTGCCCTGCCCTGTGGTGCTTAATCCTGACTGCTGAGTGCAGAGTGACTAGATTAATAGCTGAAGGAGTCAGCCATAGACAATAGATTCCTAGCAGTCTTGAACAGGCTCCCTAAGGTCAGACAAAGTCACCATTTGACATTACTAGAGGCAGATCCAGAAAAAAAAAAATGGTGGTGAATACTAGATGCTACCAACACGAAATCCACCATGGTCTTCATGATTCACAATATTTTCTTTCCTGCATAGCTTTTTAACATTCATTTCTTATCCTTCAAGTTTGTGAAGGTTGACAATAGGTTGTCAATAGGTTTCAAGGCAATAGGTTTTATACTATAGTTTATTTCAATTCGTGTATTTTGCCCCTCCCTTCTCTTACCCCATTTTACCTTCTTATTTCTTATTATTTTCATTCTAAATTGTGTTTTCTCTCTTGCTACAACTTGTTTCCATTCCACATTCTTACTATTTCTTCCTCAACCAGTCTCTAAAAACCAATTTTCTTGTCAATGGTCATCTCATATTCTTTTTCCTGCTCTTAAAATATCCATGTTATCTCTCCACCTTTAGCAATCTTTGATCATTGGTTATGGATAGAGTAGTTGTCATTGCATTTTTTCAGTTTTATCTCTAGATCTTCACTAATTTCATATTTCAAATCTCAAATTTTACTGGTTCCCTCTCCTACTTTTTTTTTTTTTTGGTCTCAAACTTTAATTTTTCCCTGTCTTGACCTGTTGTTTCTTTTCTCTTTCACCCTGCCCTTTTCTTCCTTTTTTCTTTTTCTCTTCACCCCAAATTTTAATTTATCTCTGTATTAACCTGATTTTTGTTCCTCACTCTTAGTATTCCCTCTCTTTCTGTCATGTCAAAATAACTTCCATTTCCTCCAGACATCTTTTAAGCTTTTCTTTCTTTCTTTTTTCCCTCTTATTCCCATCCACCTTATATTAATTTTATCTCCTTTGTTGTTGATAGTGCTGTGGTGGATCTTTTTCTTCAATTTGGTTCCTTTTTTAAAATTTATTTACTTTTTTCCTTTTTTTCTCTTCCTCACTTGATTTTACTTTATTTTCATTCTCTGTTTAAACTTATACAATATGCTTCCATTCTTTTATTCAATTCTCCCTTCTTCATTCCCTTTTTTTATTAATGTTGTAAATTTTACTTTCTCTCTTCACATTGCTCCAATTGGCAACTCCTAGTGCTGTTCCCTCTGCCCTCTCAAAATTATTTTTCTTTCAGTAGGTCATTTCATATTTACTCTCCTTTCTTATAATATCCTTACACACTTATATTGATTCATTTGTTGTTGATAGTGGCATTGCAGGTGGGAGTTATTTTTGCAAGTATAGGTTTATCTCCAGGGCTTTGTGGGTTTTTCTCTCGCAGCACCTGCACAACAGCATACAAGACATGGTGGGCAGAGTGACCCTCAGTCAATGAGCTGGAGAGAATGAACCACTAAAGAATGATCTGACAACAATCAAAACCTAATTACCTCCAGAGAGCCAACATAAATGGCATAAAGGGTATCCCCAAAGCATCAAATTCTAGAGATTAAGGAGACTGCACCACTGAATCACACAGGTCTCCTGCCATAGAAGCTTGTACCACAAAGACAGAAAGTCAAAACAGATCAAATTAAGAAGCAGAAGCAAGCAAGAAGAATCTCACAAATAATGGGAAGACAAAGAAACAACCCACAATCAAAAGGAAAGGGGGAATTTCCAGAAGTAGTGCTAAGTGAAATAAAGACAAGTAAACTGTCAGATATTAAGTTCAAAATAATGGTTACAAGGAAACTCAATGAGCAAAGGAAAAATTACAAAAAACTAGAGGGAAGCTACAAGGAACTTACTGCAAACTACAACAGCATGAAAAATTACATAGAAACTACTAACAAGAGGCAGGGGGAAATAAAGAATACAATTTCTGAATTGAGGAGCACATTAGAAGGAATCAAAAGCATACTACATGAAGTAGAGGATCAAGCCAGTGACCTGGAGTATAAGGTTAAAAAATTTCCCAGAAAGAGCAAGAAAAGAGAAAAAAATAAAAAAGAATGAAGAGGGGCTAAGGGAATTGCAGGACAACATGAAACATAACAATAGTAGAGATAACAGAGGACAAGAAGAGCAAAAGATAGAAAACCTGGTTGAAAAGGTAATAATAGAAAACTTCCCTAATTTCATGACAGAAAAAGTCACACAAGTCCAGGAAGCACAGAGGTTCTCAATTAAGATGAACTGAAAGAGGCTTATCCAACACACATCATATTTAAATTGACAAAATTCAAAAACAAAGACAGACCCTTAAAGGAAGCAAAGGGCAACAGAAAGTAACATACAAGGGTAGCAGCTTACTTCTCAACAGAAACAACACAAATGAGAAGGGAATGGCAAGAAATATCCCAATTAATGAAAAGCAAAGGCCTGCAAACAAGAAAACTCTACCCAGCAAGGCTCTCATTTAAAATAGAAGGCAAAATAAGGAGCTTCACAGACAAAACAAGGCTAGAATAAAACTCCAGCCAAGCAACATTGCAAGATACGCTAAAGAGTCTAATTTAAATGGAAAAAGAAAAAGAGTGAGAGAGAGAGGAACCCAGGTAAGAAGGGGAAAATGGCAATAAGTACCTATCAATAATAACCTTAAGTGTAATTGAATTAAATGCTCCAATCAAAAGATGTTGGCTAGCTGAATGGGCAAGAAAACATGACCCGCACATCTGCTGCCTACAAGAGACCCACCTCAGAACAAAAGACCTACACAGACTGAAAGTGAAGGGCTGGAAAAAAAAATATTCCAAGAAAATGAACATGAAAAAAAGGAGGGGGTAGCAATACAAGTATCAGAAAAATAGCATTCAAAACAAAGTGCATTAAAAAGAGACACACAAGGAAACTTCATAATACTCAAGGGGAAAATTCATCAAGAAGATATAAACACTGTAAACATATATGTACCCAACATGGGAGCACCCAAATATATAAGGAAAATCTTGGAGGAGTTCAAAAAAGATATACACAGCAACACACTTATAGTAGGTTAACACCCCAATGTCAACAACAGATAGATCCTCCAAACAATATATCAACAAAGGTATTGTGGCCTTGAACACTGCACTAGATTAAATGGATTTAACAGATATATAGAGAACCTTTCATCCCAAAGAAACAAAATATACATTCTTTTCAAATGCACATGAAATATTTTCAAAGATAGACCACATGATAGGACACAAAACAAGCCTCAACAAATTCAAGAAATTGAAATTCTATCAAGCATTTTCTTGGACCACAAGGGCTTGAAACTGGAAAGCAACATCAAGAAAAAAACTCAAAAACATTCAAATTCATGGAGATTGAATAGCATGCTATTAAACAATGGATGGGTTAAGAATGAGATGAAGGAAGAAATCAAAAAGTTTCTGCAAACAAATGAAAGTGAGCATACAACAGTCAAAAGCAGTGGGACACAATGAAGGCAGTATTGAGAGGGAAGTTCAACCCTGGCTGGTGTAGCTCAGTGGATTGAGCGAGGGCCTGTGGACCACACGATCATGGTTCTATTCCCAGTCAGGGCACATGCCTGGGTTGCAGGCCAGTTCCCAGTTCCCGGCGGGGGGCGAATGAGAGGCAACCATACATTGATGTTTCTCTCTCTCTCCTTCCCTTCCCCTCCAAGATGGATGAATAAAATCTTTAAAAAAGAGAGAGAGAGAGGGAAGTTCATAGCAATACAGGCCTACCTAAAAAAGAGAATCATTTCAAATAAATACCCTATCCCTACATCTACAAGAATTGGAGGAACAACAACAAACAAATCCCAGAGTGTGTAGAAGGAAGGAAATAACTAATATCAGAGCAGAAGTAAATGACATAGAGACTAAAAGAACAATTCAAAGGATCAATAAATCCAGGAACTACTTACCTGAAAAGATAAACAAAATCAACAAGCCTCTAACCAGCCTCTTCAAGAAAAAATAAAGGAGAGTATCCAAATAAATAAAATCAGAAATGAAAGAGGAGAAATTACAACAAATACCACAGAAATACAAAGGATTGTAAGAAATTACTAAGAACAACTATATGTCAAAAATTTGAAAACTTGGCAAAATGGACAAATTGCAAGCAACATATAATCTTCCAGAACTGAATCAAGAAGGAGCAGGAAGCTTGAACAAACCAATAAAAGCTACGAATTTGAAGCAGTAATCAAAAACACCCTGCACACATAAGCCTGAACTGGATGGTTTCACAGGAGAATTTTATAAAACATTTAAGGAAGAGCTAACCCCAATCTTTCTCAGATTATTCCAAAAAGTCCAAAGAGAAAGACTTCCAATCTCCTTTTATGAGTCCAGGATCATCCTAATTCCAAAACCAGATAAAGACACAACAAAGAAATAAAACTACAGGCCAATACCACTATGGCCAATGAACATAGACGCTAAATTCCTCAACAAAAAGCCACAACCAGCAACACATTAAAAAGATTATACACCATGATCAGGTGGGATTCATCCAGGAATGAAAATATGGTACAATATTCCTAAATTAATAAACATAATACATCACATAAACAAAAGGAAGGACACATATTACAGGCTCATATCAATAGATGAGGAAAAAGCACTTGGTAAGGTACAGCACCCATTAATGATAAAAACACTCAGCAAAGTGGGAGTAGAGGGAATATACCTCAACATAATAAAGGCCATATACAAGAAGCCTACAGCCAATGTCATACTCAATGGGCAATAACTAAACGTTTTCTCACTGTGATCAGAAACAACAAAAGGATGTCCACTTTCACCACTTCTATTCATCATAGTGGTAGTCCTAGCCACAGTGATCAGGCAAGAAAAAGAAATAAACAGGCATCCAAATTGGAAAGGAGGAAGTAAAACTGTCATTGTTTGCATTTGACATCATAGTGTGCATAGAAAACCCTATATACTCCACCAAAAAAACTATTTGACCTCATAAGTGAATTTGGCAAAACAGCAGGAAACAAAGCCAATGTTTGGAAATCAAAGACATTTTTGTACACCAACAATGAAATATCAGAAATAGAATTCAGGAAAAAAATACCATTTGGTATAACAAGAAAAATAAAGTACCTAAAAATAAACCTACTCAAGAAGGCAAAAGACCTATACTCAGAAAACTACACAACGCTGAAGAAAGAAATTAAGGAAAACACAAACAAATGGAAACATATACCGTGTTCATGAATTGGAATAATTAACATAATCAAAACTGCCATACTATCCAAAGCAATTTAAAAATTCAAAGCAATCCCTATTAAAACACCAAGGACATGTTTCACAGATATAGAACAAACATTTCAGAAATTTATATAGAACCATAAATGACCCTGTATAGCCTCAGCAATTTTGAGAAAGAAGAGCAAAGTAGGAAGGATCACAATACCTGATATCAAACTATATTACAAGGCCACTGTAATCAAGACAGTCTGCTACTGGCATAAAAACAGACACATAGATCAGGGGAACAGAATAGAGAGCCCAGAAATAAACCCAGTTCTCTATGGTCAATTAATATTTGATAAATGGGGCAGCAGCATGAAATGGAGCAAAAATAGCCTCTTCAACAATTGCTGATGGGAGGGCTGGACAGCTACATGCAAAAACATAAAAGTCAACCAGCAACTTACACTATGCACAAAAATAAATTTAAAGTGAGTAAAACAAGTGGAACTGGAAGATGGCAGTGGAGTATGATAGAGAAGATGCTGCTTCCTGCACACGTGGGAGAAAAACCTGGCCGATCTGTGAAAGAATACAGCAAATAGCCAACAGTGCCCAAGCATATAAGAAAATAGGAGACCAAAAATTGTGGCAGACAATTTTGAAAGACTAGAAGATGAGGAGATGGCTGCAGGATGGTAAGGTCCGAGGGACCAGTGCTGCAGCCTCAGCCTGCGCCTGGTGCCAGGGGCCGGTGCCAGGTCTGCCGCAGACTCTATGGGAGCCCAGGGTCCTTGAGAGAGAGCCAGGTCATCAGTTCCCTCCCTCCCCACCCAGGTGTGGTTTGAGCAACACCAGGAGAGACCTATTTGCTTGAAGTTGTAGAGAGGGGAATGGGCATGAGGAGGCAAACAGGGGGCCTTGATCACCCGTGGAGTCTGTGGTCACCGACTTGGGAGAATTGAGAGTCGCAGTGTAGGGCTCTGACCCCAACTGTCGCCAGTCTGGCTGGAGAATTGGGCTGAGCTGTGCAGCAGGATTTAGTGGGAGAAATTTCTTGAAAAGTAAACTGCTTGGGGGATCCTCCTGCCACAGCCACTCAACCTACTACCCACCCAGCCTGGCAGCGATCCTGAGGCTGAGTGGAAGGCCTTGCATTTCCTGTAGCACTGGAAAATGTTTGCACCCAAGCCTGCAGGACCAGGGAAGCCTGGCCCGGCACACGCACCCATACCCCAGCCCACAGTGATGACTCCAGGGGAAAGAGTGCTCTAAAGAGGACCTGGATTCCCTGGGTGGGGTGCTGGGGAGAGGCACCAGACTGGATCTTGGGAGAATGCTCGCAAGACTGGCTGGGTACACCGAGAAGGGAGAAAGGACATACCAATCGCTCCTCAGCCTGCTGCAGCCAGTGAGACCAGAAACAACGGGTTTAGCCAGCTGGAAACTAACAAGGGGTGTTTTTTTTTAAGTAATCTTTTACTTTTTTAACTTTATTACTGTTTTATCTTTCAATACCTTTTTCCTCTTTCCTTCTTCCTTCTTTCATTCCTTCTTCCTTTCTTTCAAAACATCAATTTTCCCTCCCTTCTCCTGCCTTTAAAAATTTTTTTTTACCCACAAGTGAGACCAAAAACTTGGAACTGTGAAAAGACCAGAGTTGGACCCAAAGAGGGGGCATCCCAACACTAGAAACAGAGAGACAAATTTCACTTTGCTATAGCAGAGAAACTACAAGTTACTGGATATTTGTATTATTTTTTCACTGTTCTTACATCTTTTATTTTAACAGTATCTTTGTATTCCTCCTCTTTCTGTATAGTCTTCTTTGCCTTGGCTGCTTATATTGTATCATTTGACAGGTTTTCCCTGTCCTCTCATTCATAGTGTATTGCTAATTTACTGTCCCTCACTTCACTTGTGATCCATTAGCTCACTATTGAAGGTCAAATACACTCTATTCTTGGTATCTCATAGATTCTGTCATATGATTGTTGTTCTAATATTATTGTAAATAATAACTGCTCCATACTATTGTAAATACTTCACAACACCCCTCCCAGATCTTAGCCCACTTCATTGTTTCCTGAAATACATTACTGTAGTGGTTAACTCTATTCACTAACACACTAAACCTATTTACTATTCTTTACTCTCACCTTACCTCAGAATCTGACCTCCCAAAACCTCACTGCTTTCTAGATCCAACTCACAAACCTTCCCTCCCCAACAAGAGTCTTATCTTCTTTCCATCCTTTCTTAAAAGTGGCTAGTTGGGTGGAAGATCACGTTTAACACTATACACAGCCAAAGGACCTCCTATCTCTTCTCTACCAACTCTTACTGTAAATATCATAGAATACTCTCCTGCTGTCATAAACCATTTTGCCTTCCCCTCCAACTGATTACCAGAAAAAGAGTAGGTGGAAGCGGTGAACACCAGGATACTCACTGGAAAAGGAAATCCAACAACAAAGGAACCACCAACAGATAACAACAGAAGAAGGTGAAGGAGGGGGTGGAAATCACACAAACCTTAATCCAAGACCTATCTGGAAATACAACTAAACAGTGGGGAAACTACCCAGTACAAACAATTGAACTAGAGCAAAAGAGAATCCTCAAAACCTTGCACACACATGGGAGATCTAGCTTCAACACAACCTGCCCTCACCAGCACAACAAAGTAAAACAGGTGGTGGACAGAGGGACCATCAGTTAACAAGCTGGAGGGTAGGACTCACAAAAGAAAGACCCCCAAATAACCAAAACCCAAAGACAAACACAGAACCAAAATAAAGAACAGCCCAAGACCAGTGAGCTGGGGAGAACAAGGAGACTGCACCACTGACTCTCACAGGTATTATACCACAGAAGTTCACACCATAAACCCAGGAAGCCAGAACAAAAAAATTGAAGAAGCTGAAGCTAACAAGGAAGTCTCCCAAACAATGTAAAGAAAAAGAAACAATCCCCAAATGAAAGGAAAGGAGGAAGCCTCAGAAAGAATGCTAGATAAAATAGAGGCAAGTCAGCTATTAGATATTGAATTCAAAGAACTCAATATCAGGAAGTTCAAAGAGCTCACAATGAGCTACCAGAAACTACAGGGGAATTACAATGAACTCACTGAAAACTATGTCGACATGAAAAAGGAAATAGAAACTATCAACAAGGGCGAAGAGGAAATGAAGAATACAATTTTAGAACTGAAGAACACAGTGCAAGGAATCAAAAGCAAGATTGATGAAGCAGAAGATCAGATCAGCAAGTTGGAGAACAAAGTAGAAAAAAAAACTTCCAGAAGGAGCAAGAAAAGAAAAAGAGGCTCAGGAAGAATGAAGAGGGATTAAGAGAAATGAAAAACAATATGAAATGTAATAATATCCAAATAATAGGGATACCAAAAGGAGAAGAAGAAGAGCAAGGGACAGAAAACCTATTTGAAAAAGTAATGATGAAAAACTTCCCTAATTTGATGAGAGAAAAAGTCACACAAATCCAGGAATCACAGAGAGTCCCAATGAAGAGGAACCCAAAGAGGACCACTTCAAGACACATCATCATTAAAATGGCAAAATTCCAAGACAAAGAGAGAATCTTGAAGGCAGCAAGAGAGAAAAAGTAAGTAACATACAAGGGAGCCCCAATAAGGTTAGCTGTTGACTTCTTAGCATAAATACTCCAAGCAAGAAGAGAATGACAAGAAATATTCCAAGTAATGAGAACCAGAGGCCTGGAACCAAGGCTACTTTACCCAGCAATGCTCTCAATCAAGATAGAAAGACAAATAAAGAGCTTACAAGACACAAGAAGTCTAAAAGAATACACCACTAAATCAGCTCTGCAAAAAATGCTAAAAGGGGTGCTTTAAGGAAAGAAAGGAAAAGAGAGAGACAAAGAGGAACACAGGTACAAAAAAGACAATGAAAAACTACCTATCAGTAATAACCTTAGATATAAATGGATTAAATACTTCAGTCAAAAGACACGGAATAAGTGAATGGATAAGAAAGCATGACTCACACATATGCTGCCTACAGGAGACGCTCCTCAAGAAAAAAGAGCTACACAGACTAAAAATAAAGGGCTGGAAACAAATTTTCCAGGCAAATGGACAGGGAAAAAAAGCTGGGGTAGCAATACTCATATCGGACAAAATAGACTTCAAAAACAGGGCTATCAAAAGAGACCCAGAAGGTCACTTCATAATACTCAAGGGAAGAAGCCACCAAGAAGACATAAACATTGTAAATATATATGCACACAACATAGGAGCACCCAAATATATAAAGAAAATTTTAGAGGAGTTCAAGAAAGATATTGACAGCAACACAATTATAGTAGGGGATTTTAACACCTCCCTGTGAAAATGAACAGCTCTTCCAAACAAGATATCAACAAAGATATTGTGGCATTGAACAATATCCTAGATGAAATGGACTTAACTGATAAATATAGAACCCTTCATCCCAAAGAAGCTAAATACACATTCCTTTCAAATGCACATGTAACATTTTAAAGATAGACCCCATAATAGGACACCAAATGAGCCTCAACATATTCAAGAACATGGCCATCATACCAAGCATTATCTCCTACCACCAGGGCATTAAACTAAACCTCCCCCCCCCAAAAAAAATCCAGAACACTCAAAATCATGGAGATTGAATAGCACGCTATTAAGCAATGAATGGGTCAAGAATGAAATTAGGAAAGAAATAAAAATTTCTGCAAACAAATGAGAATGAACTCAAAACAACCCAAAACTTATGGGACACAGCAAAGGCAGTCCTTAGAAGGAATTTCTTAGTGATACCGGGTTATCTAAAAAAGATAGAAACATTTCAAACAAACGACCTAACCCTACACCTACAAGAACTCAAGGAAGAATAACAAAGACAGTCCAGAGCAAGTAGAAGGATGGACACAACCAAGATCAGAGCAGAATTAAGTGACATAGAAACTAAAAGCACAATTCGAAGGATCAATGAATCCAGGACCTGGTTCTTTGAAAAGATGAAGAAAATCAACAAGTGTTTAAGCAGGCTCATCAAGAAAAAAGAGAGAGGACCCAAATAAACACAATCAGATATGAAACAGGAGAAATTACAACTGACACCAGAGAAATACAAACAATTATAAGAAATTACTATGGAGAAAAATATGCAAAGAAATTTGAAAACTTAGATGAAATGAACAAATTTCTAGAAAAATATAATCTTCCAAAACTGAATGAAGAAGAAGCAGAAAACCTGAACAGACCAATAACAGCAGATGAAATTGAAGCAGTAATAAAAAAACTCCCATCACACAAAAGCCCTGGACCAGATGGTTTCACAGGAGAATTCTACAAAGCATTTAAGGAGGAGCTAACTCCTATCCTTCACAGACTATTCCAAAAACTCCAAAATGATGGAAGACTCCCAAACTCTTTTTATGAAGCCAGCATTATCCTAATCAAGATAACGACACAAAAAAGAAAGAAAACTTCAGGCCAATATCACTGATGAACATAGACACTAAAATTCTTAACAAAATATTGGCAAACTGCATCCAACAACACATTAAAAAGATCATACACCATGACCAAGTGGGATTCATCCCAGGGATGTAAGGATGGTACAATATTCAAAAATCAGGAGTTAGTAATACATTGCATAAACATAAGCAAAGACAAAAATCACATGAGCATATCAATAGATGTGAAAAAAGCATTTAATATGGTACAGCACCTGTTTATGATAAAAAACACTCAGCAAAGTTTGAATAGAGGGAGCATTCCTCAATATAATAAAGGCCATATATGAAAGACCTACAGCCAACAACATACTCAATGGGCAGAAACTAAAATCTTTTCCACTAAGATCAGGAACAAGACAAGGTTGTCCACTTTCACCACTTGTATTCAACATACTATTGGAAGTTTTAGCCATGGTGATCAGACAAGAAAAGGAAATAAAAGGCATCTAAATCATAAAGGAGAAAACAGAATTGTCACTGTTTGCAGATGACATGATACTATACATAGAAAATCCTATAGACTCCACTCAAAAACTGCTTGACCTAATATATGAATTTGGCAAAACAGTGAGATACAAAGGCAATATCCAGAAATCGAAGGCATTTTTGTATACCAACAATAAAACAGCAGAAACAGAAATCAAGAAAAAAAATTCCATTTGATATAGCAAAAAGAAAGATAAAATACCTAGGAATAAACCTAACCAAGGAGGTATAAGACCTGTATGCAGAAAACTATATAACACTGAAGAGGAAAATCAAGGAAAACACAAACAAATGGAAACATATACCAGGTTCATGAATTGGAAGAATTAACATCATCAAAATGTCCATACTACCCAAAGCAATTTACAGATTCAATGCAGTACCTATTAAAGTTCCAATGGCATATTTCACAGACATACAACAAACACTTCAAAAATTTATATGGAACCATAAAAGACCCCAAATAGCTGCTGCAATTTTGAGAAAGAAGAACAAAGTAGGAGGGATCACAATACCTGATACCAAACTGTATTACAAGGCCACTGTAATCAAAACAGCCTGATACTGGCATAAAAACAGGCACATGAACCAATAGAACAGAACACAGAGCCCAGAAATAAATCCAAGTCTCTACAGTCAATTAATATTCTACCAAGGGGGCAGCAATATAAAATGGAGTAAAAATAGCCTCTTCAACAAATGGTATTGGTACAACTGGATAGCTACCTGCAAAAAAAATGAAACTCTAGCACCAACTTACACCATACACCATACACCAAACACCAAAATAAATTTAAGGTAGATAAAAGATTTAAATATAAGTCGTGACAACATTAAAGTCCTCAAGGAGAACATAGGCAGGAAAATCTCAGATATTTCATGCAGCAACATTTTTGCTGATATGTCTTCTAGAGCAAGGGATATAGAGGAAAGAATAAACAAATTGGGATCTCATCAAAATAAAAAGCTTTTGCACAGCTAAAGAAAACAGTATTAAAAGAGAACCAACTGTATAGGAAAACATATTTGCCAATGATACCTCAGACAAGGGTTTAATCTCCAAAATATACAAAGAACTCACATGACTCCATTCTAAGATAAGCAACCCAATTAAAAAATGAGCAAAGGACTTGAACAGACACTTCTCCAAGGAGGACATACAGAGGATCTAGAGAGACATGAAAAGATGCTCAGTATCGCTAGCTATCAGAGAGGTGCAAATTAAAACCACAATGAGATACCACTTTACACTGGTCAGAATGGCCATCATAAACAAAGCAACAAACAACAAGTATTGGAGATTGTGGAGAAAAGATAACCCTAGTGTACTGTTGGTGGGATTGCAGACTGGTGCAACCAATATGGAAAATAGTATGGAATTTCCCCAGAAAACTAAAAATGCATCTGCCTTTTGACCCAGTAATTCCACAGGATTATATCCTAAGAACCCTGAAATGCCAATCCAAAAGAACTTGTGCACCCCAATGTTCATAGCAGCACCATTTACAATAGCCAAGTGCTGGAAGCAACCTAGATGCCCATCAGTAAGTGAATGGATCCACAAACTATGATACATTTACACAATGGAATTCTATGCAGCAGAAAGAAAGAAGGAGCTCCTACCCTTTGCAAGGGCATCTGGAAAGCATTATGCTAAGCGAAATAAGCCAGGTGGTGACAGACAAATACCATATGATCTCACCTTTAAAAGGAACCTAAACAACAAAGCAAACAAACTAGCAAAATATAACCAAAAACACTGAAATTGAGAATAGGCTGACAGTGACCAAAAGGGCAAGGGACAGAATTTCAGGGGGAAGGGGGAGGGTTTATAGGAACTAGTATAAAGGACACATGGACAAAAACTAGGGGAGGGGTGGAAATGGGATGAAGGGGGAGGGTTGCGGGGGTGGACTGGGATGAGAGTAAAAGACAGAAAACTGTACTTTAACAATTAAAATAAAATTAAAAAAAAAGAATAAAAAGAAAGAAAGAAAAGGGAACCCTATACACGGTCTGTGGGCATGCAGACTGGTGCAGCCACTGTGGAAAACAGTATGGAATTTCTTCTTAACACTAAAAAGTGGATCTTTCAATTGACCCAGTAATTCCACTGCTGGGATTATACCCTAAGAATCCTGAAATATCAATTCAAAAGAACCTATGCATCCCAGTGTTCATAGTGGCATTATTTACAATAGCTAAGTGCTGGATACAGCATAAGTGCTCATTAGTAAATGAGTGGATCAAAACACTATGGTACATTTACACAACAGAATACTATGCAGCAGAAAGACAGAAGGAACTCCTAGTCTTTGTGACAGCATGGATGGAACTGGAGAGCATTATGCTAAGTGAAATAAGCCAGGTGGTGTAAGGCTAATACTATATGTTCTCACCTATAAGTGGAACCTAATAAATAAAACAAACAAGGGAGCAAAATAGAACCAGAGACATGGAAATAAAGAATAAATGGCCAGTGATGGGAGGAGGCAGAGGAGAATACAGGGGAAAGAAGTAAAAAGGTCAAGTCAAGGAACGTGTATAAAGGATGCATGGACAAAGACAACAGGGGTGAGGATTGAATGTGGGAGTTGAGGGGTGGGAAGGGGAGGGGATATTAATGGGGGGGGGGAAATGTGGACAATTGTAATTGAACAACAATAAAAAAATAAAGTAAAAAAGAAGCTCCTCTGTGAGCTGCAGACAATCATCAGGATTCAGTTCAGCCTGAAGTCCAGGGCTGCCCAATAAAACTGAGACCAAGGCCCAAGAGCAGTAGGACCTGGACACTGTTTCAACCTTTATGTTCTCCAGCAGAGAGGAAGAGGGGTCCCCTACTAGAAGTACAGGCAAGCACCCCCTTATAGTCCTGGAAATTCTGAGCATAGAGGGAAGGGTAATATAGACATCTCCGCATAAGGAAGCCATGATGTAGGCCAAGGCACCTGTTCCCAGACTGAGGCAACCAGCCTGGCCTCAGCTTCAGGAGTCCTCCAACCTTAGCCTTTGGGGCCACTACATCTCCATCTGTAAATTCAACACTGTTCCCTGCTTGGGGCAGGAATGCAACTTATTGGTAATCTCATCTGGCTTGTCTCCCCTGTGAGTGCGAATTCCCCGACTGGAGAGATATTGCAGGCTGCTTCTCATGGACACCCAGTTCCAACACCAGGGACCCTACCCACTAGGCACTTAGCCCACCTTGCCCCACTGCATCTCTGTGGCTGCATATCTTTTGAATATCAGCAAGTCTTTTAGCCTAGATGCTCACTGAGTAGGCCTGGAGAACAGAAATGGGAAAACATGCTGAGGAATAAGTCTTGGCCAATGGAATGAGAATACACAGTGAGGTCCCCCTGTGGGAGTCCAGCAGTCCTAGTGACAGTCAGTGGGCACATCTGCCTCTTTATTGGATCTGCAGGGAAGGAGGCTCTAACTTCCTGTGTGATCCACAGAGAGCGATAAACTTTCTAAGCCATATCATTCCCTCCACACTGCACTGAAGTAAATGTCTCTGGCTCCCTGGAAGAAAAGGAGAGAGAGAAAGATATGAAGAGTTCTTGTTCCTCTCTGTACCTCCAGAGAATGCAGTGCAGAGGAGTTTCCCAGGCACATTGGAGATGGTCAAACCTGGGGCAGGTACTCAGACTCCCCAGTAGGGGGAGGCAGGCCTCTGTCTTGGTTTTTGAGCTGCCCTGGTTCAGAGCAGGGCTGGGAGTTGAGAAAGTCCCGTCTGAACTACAGGTGTTGCTCCAGGAAAAGTCTGTCTCTTGCAGCTCAGAAAAGACACGGAGTCCCCAGAGGTCTAAAATAGATTATGGTGATTATTTAAAGCCACTCACCATTTCTTGCCATCTGACTTCCTCCAGGTGTAATGTGTGGGTTTAAGTACTTGAGGCCAAAGGAGCTTGTGAGCCCTCTAAGTATAGGGGAATGATTATGTTTGTCTCTGGGCTTTGTCCTCAACAGTGGGAGGGGCTTCTCCTGAAGTATGTAAGCAGGACATGTGCTGTGCTTTGGAGAGGGTGCTGCTGGTGCTGTGGAAAGGTCCAGATTCACTCGCCTCTGTGGCCCAGAGAGGAGTTGCTCTGTAGGTCCTGCAATGGGGAGCACCCACTAGGATGGCCTCCCGAGATCTTCCCTGGAGGCAGCGCTGCCCTGTGTACTGCTCTCCGGGACACTGGGGGTCCAGGACAGGGGAAGTTTTGCTCACTTTTCTGGCCAGAGGAAAGAGGCCAAAAGGTTGCAAAACAGTGTTTAGATTCTTGAACAAGAAGGCAAAACAAAACACAAAACAAAAGGTCAGCAAGATCACTGTCTTACCCAGAACTAAGTAATTGCTCAAGTCAGATTAGCCAGCCTGGGCTAGGTCACCCGCTGAGACCCAAGAATGGATCCTGCCCAGGTGGAGTCAGTCTGATACGGGCAGATAGTGAAGCTTGGCCTCAGTCCCAGCTTCTGGCCTGAGGGGGAAATGTCCTCCCTTCAGGTGGTGAAAGAGAGGGATACTCACTACTGTAACTAGGATAATTCAGGCTTTTTTAGAGAGGCCTGTAGCCATACTGGCAGAGAGAATGAACTCAAACTGTGAAGTAGACCAAGTGCAAGGCCCTTCTTCCTGCCCAGTTAGTGGCTCTCTTCTTGCTTCCTGATAGCCCAGAGCCCCCCTTTTAAACACATACTGAAGGGCCACTATGTGACCATCCTTCCCAAATTGGGGTGCAGTCACCCCTAGGGTTGGAAGGATTAGACTTGAAATGTTTAAGATGTCTGATGCCTTGCTCAGCATGTGGGAGGACTTAATGAACTGTAACTGTTTTGTTATCATGATAATGATATGGGTTTTATAAACTTCAAGTGTAGAGATCTTGTCTATGTATCTAGGAGTAACAGTAACTAGGGTGTACTGATGACAAGACCATATACATGGATCACCATGAGAGCCCATGGATGGTGGAGAGCAACCTCACAAACAGGGTGATAGGGGAGGTTTCCTACAGGCATTTGAAGTAGGTCTGCTTGTGTGTCTCCTGTCCTGTGCCCTCCCTCAAGTCAGTGTCTGAAATCTCACTGGTCCCCCTTTTCAGACATCCACTCCAGGCAGAGCATGGAGGCTGAGAAAAGGGGAAAGGGAGAAGGATACTCTACAGAGTCATCTGCTCCCTGAAACCCTCAAGAATGTTTCTCACCTGGAGGCCTGAGGCTCCCCACTGAGTAGGGAGATTTGGGGGGTGGGTGAATAGAGAAAAGGCTATGGGTAGCCCGGTTGGGCAGAGAACTAAGCCTTTCTGAAGAGATTTTATTCTCCCCAATAGCCCCCTCCCAATCTCTCCACATTCTGTATATAAACCCCTGAGAGACATAGCATGTCTTCTTGGGAATACCCAATTTAGGCACAGCTCCAGAAAAGCACATTCAAGCCTGCTCCCCTACCCAGCTGCAATCTGAGCCTGTTGGGGGCAATGGAAGCAGGCACCAGCCTGAAACAAGCAGAACAGTGGCCCCTTGTGCTCACGGTGCCCAAGACAGCTTACAGAGTCCTTTGAGGACTGTACCCTAATCCCTGCTCATAGAAGTCCTGGGAGGAAAACACAACAGATGCTTTGTTATTATTGGCTTTATTTTGATGAAGGTTTTTTGTTTTGTATTTCAGAAACTTTTATTAATAATTCTTAAACCACAGGGTCAAAGGGGTTTTTTGAATGTTTAATTAAAGGTCCACCAAATTCTAGATTGTATTCAACCATCTCAATTGCCTAATGCTGTGAATTTTGCTGCCTCTTCATTCTCCAAGGTGCACGGCTCTGGGTCCGGGGAAGGGGCGTCTACGCTGTGGTAGATTCGGCATTCAAGCATTCGGGCAACACAGAGATTTGTACCAAGCTCAACATGGAAGCCACAGTCTTTGCAAATGAGAGCACTGGAATTTAAGCTTAGAGTCAAAGTGAGTGATTCTACTCAGTATATTTTGGAGTCCCGAGCAAGAGCTTTCACCACCACCCTGCAGCAGTCCTTCACTGATGCTGGTGGTACAGAGGCAGTGAAGGACTGTGGTTCAAGCATAGGCTCCAGAGACAGGCTTAGAATCCTGGGTAGGCCAGTGACTTGGGCTAGTTACCTCACTTCTCTGTGTCTCAGCTTCATCAGCTGTAAGATGGGAGAGTAGGCTTATTTAATTTTAATATTTTTATTGAGGTATATAACATAATGACTTGATACTTGTATATGTGGTGAAATGATCAGCACAATAAGTTTAGTTAACATCCATGCATACATATGATAAAAGTATTTTTTTCTTGTGATACATTCAAGATCTACTCTATTAGCAACTTTCAAATATGTAATACAGTATTATATACCATGGACATTATACTCTACATTATTATACCCCTAGGACTTACTTATTTTTTTAACTGAAAATATGTACCTTTTGACTACGTTCGCCCATTTTGCCACCCACACCTCTGGCAATCACCAATCTGTTCTCTATGAGCTTGATTTTTTGTTTGTTTGTTTTCTTTTAAATTCTATGTATGAGTGAAATATGAGTGAAATACTCATTCTATGTATGAGTAGCAGATGTTTTTATTCCCAGTGTACAGATGAGAAAACTGGGGCCCAAGAGGGTAGGAATTGTTTCCCTTACTCTAAAGTCATGTGGAGAACAGGAGTCAGCTCTCTCCCAAGTAGTGAGGCCCCTGCCCTCCTCTGCTGAGCTGGGAGGCCAAGGAGGGCAGCTTGGCTGATACGCTGATTTAGCTTAGCTGCTCTGTGAGACCTGCCAAGTCCTTGTACTGCAGAGGGCAGGTGGGTACCCAGTGCCCTCCCCTACCCAGGCCCTTAGTGCTGGAATGGGGCTCAGCCTCAGGAAGAGCTGCCAAAAACCTGGGCTCCAGGTTTTTGGCACAGAAGGAGCTAGTAAGCCCTTAGGGATGGACTTTCCCTTTGTGTAAATTCCTGTGAGTCTGGGTTTTACCTATTTCACTGTTCCTCTGTTTTTATGTTTTTCTCCAGAGCCAACAAGGAAAAAACTGGTACAAATTTCTGAGCTGGGGATGTGGAAGGAGAGCTGGCTGGACTCCACTGCATATCAACATTAATTCTATGTACTATTTTTAATAGGTCTGCCCAAGCTGGGGCCTTGAAGAATATCATGGTTAAAACCCACATGTGGTTGCCCTGTCTTTCTGTCCCTGTGTGTCTGTCTCTGTCCCTGTTTCCTGTCTGTCTTTGTCTCTCTCCATACATACACAGACATGTGTGTGCCTACTTGTGTTTATATTCATGTATATATGTATGGAGAGAGAATATACAATGTATATGTAGATATACAAGGTCTTTCAGGAAAAAGTGCAGCCATTGTTATATTAATATAACAATGGCTGCAAACAAAACAGTTTGCATGATATCAATGCAACCTGGTAGCCAAGGAGAGTGGACTAGAATGCTCATGCGTGAGCAATGACAACTTCACTGCACTAGGCAGTGGGGGTGGTAGACATCATTGAGTAAGCATGTGTACAGTGTAGCTGTCACACTCAAAATACTGAGTAGAGTAACAAATCTGCATCGAATTTTGCATTGAGCTTGAACATTCCTCCATAGAAACTATTCACATGATTCAGAGGGCCACAGCTATGGACAATTGGTGAGTGGTAACTTCATCATCACATCTTGTGCAGAATTTTTTGGCAAAATATCAAATCAGCCAGGTGACTCAGCCTCCCCATAGCACAGATTTGGTGTCCTGTGACTTCTGGCTTTTCCCATAACTAAAATAACCTTTTAAGGGGAAGAGACTTCAGACCCTTGGTGAGATTCAGAAAAATAAAATGAATATGATTGGGAGAACTGTGTGAGGTCCCAAGGTGCCTACTTTGAAGGGGACTGAGGCATCATTGTCCTATGTACAATGTTTCCTATACATAGATACATAGATATAATGGATACATAGATACAGTGGTTACAATGTTTCTTACACATAGATACATTGATACAATGTATCTATGTATCTTCTATGAATGTCTCTATTTTTCACGTGACATGGCTGGATACCCTCTGGGCAGACCACATATATTTCTGTCTTTATCTCCATTTCTCTCCACTAATCTGCCTTGAAGGATTATGGAGCTGTATGAGCACAAGGGATGGCCCTTGAATCATTGGATGTGGGTCAGATTTTCACTTAAAATCTCACTTCTTACTCCACTGGGTAGTCAGTTCATGCTCAGCCTGGATTTAGCAGTCTCCATATTTCTTCCTTTGGCCAAACACATCTTTGTGTTGCAGTGTAAGCACTCCCTTTGGTGTTCTTGGGAAATTAGGGCAAGACAGGAGTCAGATACTGGCCCTGCCTGTTAGGTGGTAAAATTTAGTACCTCACAGGACTAAATCTTGCCAGGAGGAGGAGAGGAGGCGGCGGCGGTGGCAGCTCAGAGAGTGTGGCAAGATGCTGTCATTGACCTGAGACTCCAGCCAAGTGAACTAAGTATATTTATAGACATGCACACCCAGGAAAGTACTGTTTCCTGGAAACATATGCATGTTCTCATGTCTTACCACATTTCTCAGGTAGCATCCTGAAAAAGTGAAAACGATATTCTCTTTTCCCTGGCATCTACCCACCAGGAAGATCTTAGGAAAAATAGATCTGATGGCTTCTTTCTGCTCTGAAAGCCTGCAGTGATGGCCCCTTGACCCCAGGGTAAGCTCTTTCCCAGGCCTGACTACTCCAGCCCACCTCTGCCTCCCAGGCCTCCTTGCACACCACCCAAACCACAGTACTATAGGTACAGTCCTCTGACTGTACCAGACTGCTTTCTACCTCCTGGTTCTGGCACACATAGTTTCCTTGGCCAGAAATGTTTTTCCATTCCCTATTCTTCAGGCAGAGCCCTACTTAGTCTCTCTACACATAATCTCCTCTCTGTGCCTTTTCTCACCTCTTTCTCTTGGGCTAACTGTTTAGTTAACCCAGTTGTCCGAGGGCTTAGAGTTCTGAACACCTACGTCCCTGTTGTTATTTCTATTCATATCTGCCTCCTTCAAGGTCAGGAACTATGTCTCATTCATCTTTGCATCTCTAACATCTAGTTCAGTGTCTGATGCAGAGTGTCTGGGCAATGGAGAATTGTTAACTAAATACATGTGAATTTTACCATGTAGCTGCTAAGAGCTCAGGGTCTGCTTTAAGTAAAAGATTGGGTTTAAATACTAGCTCTACAGCTTCTAGCCACGAGATTTTCCAAGCTACTTAATCTCTCTAAGTGTCAGTTTCCTAATCTGTAGAGGAGCAAATAACAATAGGACCTCATTTATATGATTATTGTGAAATTTTAGTGATATTGCATAGAAAGATTTCACACAGCACCTGGCACATGCCATATAATTTTTTCTCTCAGCTCACACTTTGACTATCAGTAAATCCTGTAGGCTTTTCCTTTACAATATCCAACCATTTATTACATTCTGACTGGTAACAGTCCAATTCAAAACACCCTTATTTTCCAGAGACATACATACTTCCATAACCTTCTACCTGGTCTCCCTGCCTCCACTCTCATCCTACTTCATCTATTTTCAACACTGCTGCCTGAAATATCCTTTAAAAGTGTGTGTCCAATCAGGTCACTCTTCTGCTAAAACTTCTCCTTTGGCTTCCCCAGCTCACTGAGCGTGAAAGTCCAAGTCCTCACTATGGCCTTTGAGGCCCTTTCCGGCTATCTCTGATTCCTCACTTTCCCCATATCCTCCCACCGGCACCACACTGGATCACATGCTATAACTCAAACCTGACAGATACCTCCTGGCCCCAGGACCTTTCCACTTGCTATTTCCTGTGCCTAACATTCTATTCCCCCAGAAATCCTCACACCTCCCTTGCTTACTAAAGACCTCACTCAAAAGTCACCTTCTCCATGAGTTCCTCACTGGTCATTCCATCTAAATTTTCAATAATATGCTCACCAGAGACCTTTTCTATCCCACTTTCCTCCTTATTAGCCTTCATTATTAATATAAATATATATGTTCTTTAGTAGTCTTTATCATTCATAAAAATATTTTTTTATTCATTATCTTATTCACTCTCTGTATCCCCCATAGAATGTAAGCTCTAAGAGAGGAGGGGGTTTTGTCTGTTTTGCTCACTGCCATACCCCAACGTCTAGAATAATAACTGGCACAAAGTAAGTGCTCAGTTAGTACATTGTTGAACAAATGTATCATTCCAAGAAGTTTTGCTAGGGCCCATTTCTTCTCCGTTGTAAGAGCTTGGTGTCATGACTGCAAAGGGGAGGGTAAAGAGAAGGGTTCAGATTGCTGTAAAATACTGGGACAGCAGCATCTGGGCTGGACTTGGGCCACTCCTCACTGCCCTGGGCGATCAGTACCATGACTCAGGAGGCAGAATCTCAAACCATGCTCTGTCCTCAGACTGGATTTTCCTCTTCTTCCTGTTCAACCCAGCTGTGCCTGGTGGGGAGGATGTGGCTGGAGACTCCAAGCTCCTCCTTTTATCTGGATGAAATGGGCACAGGGCTGAGGCCTGGGGGAAGAGGGAGTAGCATGTGAACACATTCTGCAGCTAGAAGGGGAAGTGACACTGCTGGTAGCTTCCCTTTGTCCAGTTTTCTTGGGACTTCCCACAGGGTCTTCGTAGCAGAAAAATCAGTGCCATCCTTCTCGGATTTGGTTTCCATTTCAGAAAGCAGTGTTCCTTAGAGTGAGTTCATGGTGTTGTGTTTCTGAGCCACACCCCAGGCCTGCTAACTTGAAGACTCTGAGGTGGGGGCCTGGACATCTGCATTCTGCAGGTCCACCAGGAGATTCTTCACTATACTCACCTGAGGGCCACCCATCAGATGGTAACCTCCCTGGGACAGGGATTGTCCTTCTCACATTCCAGCTGCCCTGTCTCAACTCCCACTCCTTCCCTTGCTCTATTTTCCTGCTTAATACTTATCACAGGCAATCTAACAGTCCACTTATTCTACACATTTACCCACCATGCCCCACCCCACCCAACACACCAGGAATGGATATTCTATCTGTTTTATTCACTGTTGTGTCTCCAGTTCCTAGAACTGACAATAAGCCACATAGGCATCTTCTGCCTTTTGCCTTGATGTTGAACCACTTTTCACACAGTAGGGACATATTGCAATGGAGCCTTAAAACAAGCTGCACACTTCCCCTCTCCCAAGACTTCCTCCCTGTTGTGTTTACAATTCCTACCAATCCTCTGACCCCTTCCTTCCAGCAGGCCTTCCTAGGCTGCTCGAGGCCTGGCTCCTTCTCTGGGCTCTCAGGAACACCAGGGGCCCAGCCTATCATCTAAGCACTCAATGGTCAGGGGGCTGCTGTGTGGTGGACTCTCCACAGAGATGGACTCTTCACAGAGATTCTGGCCTCCCTACATGGACTGCAAGTTCTGACCATACAGACCCCATCTTATACACCTTTATTTGCCAATACCTAGAACATGGTAGGTACTCGGTGAGTCACAAATCTGCAGCTTTATAAAAGAAAAACACACAGAACACAGTTATAGTAGGGGCTTGGTATATGCTACAGCTAGAGGGGCTCGACAGGAGGGTTTATTTTAATGTGAAGTGTAAATGTGGACTGAGGGATGGCACAAAAATGTTGGAGCTAAATTGCCCACATTTTTTCTCTTATTACTACTTCTGGTAACCACAGGTGACAGTTTTTTAGTGTTTACTGAGTGCTAAGTGCTGTTCTCAGCATTTCACATGGATGATCTCATTTAATTCTCATAACTTTTTGAGATAAGGACTCCTTTATACATAGTGCATACATATTAGGGCCTGTGCTATTTGGGGGTTAAAGGCTATGAAGTGGTTGTTGGAGAGGCCAAGCATTTATGCTAAAGAGTAAAAAGACAGGAAGAGGGATTTCATCAGCACAGAAACCCCGGGGACACCTGAGGTAGCCTCAGTTTTTTGGGAGCAGAGAGATCCAGTTTCACCTTTATCATGCCTTCAATCTTGATAGCATGAAGTCTCAGGAAATGTCCTTCAGATTTCACTATCTAAAAATTCAACTTTCAGAAAACCAACCTAGGGGTCAATGCTCCAGGCTTTGCAAACATTTGTCTCATATGCTGACCATTTTTGATCTGTTCCACAAGCTTTCCTCCTATTTGAATTAGGAGTGAAATAATTACAAAATCACCATTACCTGTCCTGTTGCCCACCACCACCCCTACCACCACACAGAAATCTTCCTACAAAAGGATCCTGCCCTCTTTTACTTTAACTCCCACCAGAGTGGGAGCCCCTATAAAACAGATCCATTTCTATCCAAATCATGGAGCTGTAAGCCCCTTCCTGCCGCCCCCAGCCCCATGACTAGGAAACCCTCTTGGTCCTTTGGTGAGCCCTCTACCCAACTCCCAAGCCCCTCCCTCTGTCCTAAGAATACTCTCTCCAGGCTCCCAGCTCTGAGTACAGGAGGCTCCCAGCTCTGTTTCTCCTCAGGTACAGGAGAACCAGGGGCTCCTGAGTAGAAAGAAGGTGGGAAGTTGAGTAATTGTAACAGGGTATAAGAAAGTCAGAAAGCAGGAGAAGTTGGACAAGGCAGCATGTCCATTCCCTACATGGAGGCTAGTTCATTAGACAAGGTCTGTAAATAACATCTGAGTGGCCTCTGGAGCTTTGTTTGAACCATGACATTCCACTCCCCAAATAGATATTGACTATCTGCTCCAAGCATTTCATGGCCTGTAAGGAAGGGACTAGAACCTGTGCATCCCATTTAAGGTACTACAGAGCCAGGACCCAGGGCATGAGGACCTCCCCATTCAAGGCATATGTCAGGGTTCTGCTGAAGGTGTGGTAACTGTGACCTTTGCAACTTGCCTATGTTCCTTGGGCACTAAAAGTTCCTGTTTTCAGTAGTTCATAAGAATGACAAATATTGCCCTGGTTGGTATGGCTCAGTGGATTGAGTGCCAGCTGTAAAAGGAAAAGTCACCAGTTCGATTCCATTCCCAGTCAGGATACATGCCTGGGTTATAGGCCAGGTCCCCAGTTAGGAGTGTACAACTGATGGATGTATCTCTTGCACACTGATGTTTCTCTTCCTCTCTTTCTCCCTCTCTTCCCCTCTCTCTAAAAATAAATAAATTTTTTTAAATGAATGACAAATATCGCTGTGTTTTTTTCCCTAAAAATAAGCAGAAATTCAGATGCTCAGGGTACACGAGAGTGGGTTTAAAGGAAATCTGCATTTAAGCCCTACAGAAATTTATCCACTCATTAGTGCTCCCTCCACCCCATGTTTTGTGTCTCCCTGGAAGGCTGAGAGTAAGCAGTGAGCACTGCCCTGAGCAGTGCTCACTGAGTTCTTGCTGCTAGAAATCATTGACAAGAGGCAGAGTGGAGAAGACCATGGCCAGAGTTACACAGATGTGCTGCTGGGTGCTCTGTCCCCATTATAGTGTCTCCCCCACCACTCCCACCACCCCCAACACTCCAAACCTTCATATTACCCTCCCTCTCACCCCTTTTGCTCCAATAATTTCTCCTCCCTCTACAAGTACCAGGTTGATTGATGAATCTGCCATTTGCTAACTTCCCAAGTCCAGGTCTCTCTGTGTCAGGTTAATCTAAACAACCTGAGTAACAGATAAGATTTTTGGTGCCATTAAACATGGACAGGTCAGAGCACGGTGCTCAGTAGCAGAGAAACTCCCTGGCTAATATGAAGGAGGCAGGGGAAACCACAGCAGTGGGGCCATTAAAAATTAATGGAAACCTACCCCTTTGAGAAGGGGCTGTGTCTCTCAAAGCAGTTCTCCTGCTGGCCACAGGGAGGGAAAAGAAGGACTCAGAGAAAGCCCTCAGTGCCCAAACCCTGAGCAGTTTTCAGAGTGTCAACTCCCTGTGCTCTTCGAAGCCTGCTATGTGGGTGGGAAAGAGCGTAGGTTCTGGAGTCAGGCAGACTCAAATTTGAGTCTCAGCTGCAACACAGAGTCTGGCTTTATGTACCTGAATCTTAGTTTTTTTCCCTTGTAAAATGGGCTTAATACCTACTCTAATGGTTCCTACAAGGGTAAAATGAATAAAATAGCATATATAAGTTATCTAGCACAGTGTTTGGCCAAGAGAGGTGATTTTCAAAGGTTAGCCTCCCCTCCCTTTCCTTCTAAAAGGGGGTGAGTGTCTTCCCAGATTTAAATCTCCTCAGGACATCCTGTCTGTCCCCAGGGGCTTCCAGAGACCCTGGCATCATTACTGGTTGGCTTGTCCCCCCACTAGATGGGAAGCACCTTGAAAACAGTGATCTGAGGCACCACTAACTTTCCAGCACCCAGCTGAAGGTCTGGCATATAATAGTTGCTTGGAGAATGTTGAATTGAACTAAATTGGAAAAAATAAAACTTTAAAAGGATGCAAATGAGACCAATAAACTGAAGGCAAATGACCAAAGATGGAAGAAATTGAGGTAATTTTGTGCAGAGAAGTTAATCGCAGCCTGTCCAAACTCACAAGGACCTCAGTTACAGTTGGCCCAACACACTCACTCTATAATCAAGGGGGACTGAGCCCCCCAAGTTGGTGACAGAGCTTCTGCCCACCAGCTCCATGCCATAGAGCTAGGGCTGTTACCAACAGGTCTGCCCCCTTTCCTGTGAGCAAGGCAGGATCATGCTTCCTACTGAGGTATACCTAGCAAGCTTTTGTGCTTGACCTCCAGACAGACAAATAGACTCACTTCAGGATAAATCTGGACCTAGGTGGTTCTCTGGATGTCCGGGCCAGCAGTGCCACCCTGAGGCACCTGGAATTTCTTGTTTGAAGGCTGGAAGGGTGTTCGGCTCTATCATTAATAGCATTGTGTACTTCCTAGACTCTGTGTGAGAATGTTTGAAGAGAGGAGAGGATGAGCCCTTTTTCTGTATAGTATCTGCCCCCAAATAACCCACCTAATCGACCTGTTACCAAGTCACCTTATCATTGTGGGACCCTTAACTCTGCCCCCGTGGAACCACCTCTCGGCTTCCTCAGCCAACCCTACCCTAAGCTGGATGGGACCCTCATCACTCCTGGGTAGACCGCTGGAACAGGGAGTCAGGAGAAGGGAGATCCAGCTGGCTTCTGATAAGATCTTTACAACCTATTCTGTGGGATCCATGGAAGAATTAAATAACAATAAATGTGAAAGTTCTGGGAGATAAACATTATCACTAAAAAAAAACATTTGGCAGGTGAGGAAATTGAATAAATCAAGTTAGGGACACTTGGCCAGGCAGGTTTCTTACACTTAAAAGCTTCTCAGACCTTCCACTCCTCATCCCCAAACTAGCTATTATCATCTCAATATTGGTGGAGAACAACTGGTATGATCTGATGGGATTTTCATCTGCAAAGAAGGAACTGAGCATTCTCCTCTTGCCGAACCTGGTCAGAAGAAGTGTGTGTGTGTGTGTGTGTGTGTGTGTAAGAAATACAAGGTCTGTCCAGAAAAAGTCTAGCCATTGTTAATATAACAAGAACAGTTTGCACAACATTGATGTAACCTGGCAGCCAAGGAGAGTAGACTGGAATGTGTGTGTGTGAACCCTGCACTAGTCACTGTGGGACTGTAGACACTGTTGAGTTAGCATGTGTACTGTGTGGCCATTGCATTCAAAATGTGCGAGTAGAGCAATGAATCTGCTTCAAATTTTGTGTTAAGTTTGAACGTTCCTCCACTGAAACTATTCAGATAATTCAGAAGGCTGCAGCTATGGGCACCTGGTGATTGGCAGCTTCATCACCACAATGTGCCTGCTCATGCATCATTGTCTTGTGCAGAGTTTTTGGCAAAACATCAAATCAGCCAGGTGACTCAGCCTCCCTACAGCACAGGTTTGGCATCCAATGACTTCTGGCTTTTCCCCAAACTAAAATTACCTTTGAAAGGGAAGAGATTTCAGACCCATGATGAGATTCAGGAAAATATGACAAGGCAGCTGAAGGTGATTGGGGGAATTGTGTGAGGTCCCAAGATGCCTACTTTGAAGCAGACTGAGGCATCATTGTCCTGTGTACAATGTTGCTTCTATCTTATATCTTCTTCAATAAATGTTTCTATTTTTCATAAGACATGGCTGGATACCTTCTGGACAGACCTCATCTATCATTATATATATATATATATATACTGGCCTGATTCAAAGGAGTCAGACCAGAGAGAAAATCTCTGGCTCTACACAGTGGTAGAGAAATAGACTAGGCAGTTTCTTAAGTAAGGTCTTTCTCATGATAACTCACAAGGCACAAATAATCCTATGTGATGCATACTATTTAATTCCCACTTGACACATGGGGAAACAGAGGCACAGAGAGTATTAGGTAGCTTGTTCAGGCTCAGGTTTGAATCTAAGCAGTTTAACACATCAGCCTGAACCCCTGGCCCCTCATTACACTAGAAAAGACCACCTGAGGAGCTTTCCAGGTGAGTTAACTCTTGTTATAATGACCAGCACCAAGGACACTTCTCTGGACCTTCAGAGGGAGATTCAAAGCCTCTCTTCTTCCTGGTTCTAGGTCTGCTTGATAGGCCAGACCTAGAATTCTGTGGCGCCTTCCAGATATTCTGTTCCCTGGAGTAGTGGGGCATTTAGGCGAGGCTTCCCACCTCAAATTTTCACTTGCCCACTGACATTGGTGACCAAGGCCAGGCAGCTTTTAGATGGAAAGCTGCCTGGCATGCCTGTCCTCTGCCACACCTCTGAGAGACCAGCTGGTCTGGGAAGGACAGCCTGCTGAGAGCTGAAAACCTGAGGCCTTTGTCCTCCTCTGAAAGGAGCACAAAGCCTCCTCCTCAGGGCTTGGCTCTGCTCAGTTCCCTGGATCCTTCTGCAGGCTTTTTGAATGCCCAGTGAATCCAAAATTAGCTTGTTTCACAAGAGGAAAATACACAAAACCCATCTGTTGCCAGTAACTGATTTGTCTACAAAGTCCTATGTGGTAAAAATAAAGTTTTGCCCCAAGAACCCATCTAGCTATGCACTCTCTCCCAAGTACACATTGCAATTCAGTACACTTATTGTTTCCTGGTGTTGTGGGGAACAAAGAGGTACCAGCCACGGATCAACAGGGAACGAGCTTCTACTCTCCTGATGGCAGGAAGAAGAGGGTAGGAACAGATAAGTATGTGAAACTCAGAAAAAGACTGGATGTGATTTTCCACATCCCCAAACACAGGTGTACCTCGCTGTGGCACAACTTGAATAAGTAAGCTCTGAGGAGGTAGAGTGGGATGCACTTAGTTGACCAAAGAGGGGAGACTTGACTTGGGGTTTTAAAAGGCAGAGCCCCTTGGGGAGATGGCAGCTGGTGGTCTGTGGGGGTAGCAGGCACTATCTGCAACACACCTTCACAGCCACATTTCACTTTGCCCCGATGCCACTCTACCCAGGCTTCACCACCCTCATTTCTCAGATGAGAAAGCTGATGCTCAGTGAGGGCTATGAGTGTCCCTAAACTCAGGGTTTTTAAAAGATTTTATTTATTTTTTTTTAGAGAGAGGGGAAAGGAGGGAGAAAGAGGAGAGAAACATCAATGTGTGGTTACTTCACACATTTAGCCAGGGCTTCCCCCTATTGGGGAACTTGGCCTGCAACCCAGGCATATGCCCTGACTGGGAATCAAACCAGCAACCCTTTGGTTCTCATGCTGGCACTCAGTCCACTGAGCCACACCATCCAGGGCCTAAACTCAGGGATTCTGACTCTTGTTCTTTCCCTTAGGTGGCAGTTTGCCTGAGGAAGTCTCAGCAATTGTCTCCTCCGAGGGTCAGCCTCAGGACGGGAAAACCTTGACTCCTCCTACAGAGGCAGCTTCCTCCCAGCTTTGTTCAAGGTCTCCACTGCAGACACAAAGTGATGGTGGTAAAAAGTGAGTAGGCAGGGGCCACATTGATGAGAACTGGTGGCCGGACAGCAGCAGGAACATCCAGGCGTACTCAGTGACTGAGCTGAGCAGACCTCCCACAGAGAACAGGAGTGACTCAGTGGCAAGCAAAGAACACCAGGGAGAAGGGTCTGCCACTGTGTCCAGGAGAAGGGTTAAGCCTCAGGAAAGTCTGACTGTGTGCAGAGGTTTCTAGTCACCAGATGTAAGGGTTAGATATAGCTTGTCTTCTCATTTTTTATCATAAATAAAATTTTCCATTCCCATTTATCCCCATTATACTCCCCTTCCTCCCCCAACAATCACCACACTGTTGTCCATGTCCATGAGTCCTCTTACCTTTTTGTTCAATCTCTCCACCCCATAACCCCAGCTAAGAGCTGTCAGCCTGCTCTCTCTATATAAGTCTGTCTCTATTTTGCTTCTTAGTGCAGTTTGTTCCTTAGAGCCTCCATGAGTAAAACCACATGGTATTTGTCTTTCTGACCGGCTTATTTCACTTAGCACAATGTTCTCCAGCTCCATCCATACTGCCACAAAGGGTAAAATTTTCTTCTTTTTTAAGGCTGAGTAGTATTTCACTATGTAAGTGTCCCATAGTTGTTTTATCCACTTACCTACTGGTGGACAATGGGACTGCTTCCAAAACTTGGCAATTGTAAATAACACTGCAATGAACATAGGGGTGTTTATGTTCTTTCAAATTAGTGTTTCAGGTTTCTTTGGATAAATTCCAAAGGAGGAATCACTGGGTAATAAGGCAGTTCCATTTTTAATATTTTGTGATATCTCCATACTGCTTTCCACAGTGGCTGCACCAATCTGCATTCCCACCAACAGAACAAAAGGTTCCCCTTTCTCCACAGCTTCACAAGCACTTGTTTGTTGATTTATTGATGATAGCCATGCTGACAGGTGTGAGGTGATATCTCATTGCATTTTTCTGATGGTGACATTAGACATCTTTTCATATATCTTATTGGTCATCTGTATGTCCTCCTTGGAGAAATGTTTATTTCTCCAAAATAAAATTTTGGAAAAATGCTTATTCAGGTCTTTTGCCCATTTTTATATTGGATTGTATGGTTTTTGGCATTGAGTTTTATAAATTCTTTATACATTTGGATATTAACCACTTATTAGATGTATTGGTGAATATCTTTTCCCATTCCGTGGATTGTCTTTGTATTTTTTTTAAATTTTTTCCACTTATATCTTTAGAGAAGGGAAGGGAAGGAGAAAGAGAGGGAGAGAAACATCAAACATCAACCACATTGTGTGGTTGCCTCTCGTGTGCCCCTAACTTGGAACCTGGCCCGTAACCCAGGCATGTGCACTGACTGGGAACGAAACCAGAGACCCTTTGGTTTGTAGGCCCATGCTCAATCCACTGAACTACAACAGCCAGGACTGTCTTTTTATTTTGTTAATGGTTTCCTTTGTTATGTAAGAACTTTTTAATTTGATGTACTCCTAGTTGGTTTTTTTCCTATTGTTTCCCTTGACTAAGGCGATAAATCAGAAAAAAATATTGCTCTGAGCAATACCTGAGATTTTACTGCCTATGTTTACTTCCTATTCATGGATAGGAAGAGTTATCATTAAAATATCCATACTACCCAAAGCAATCTATAGATTCAATGCAATTCTTATCAATATACCAATGACATATTTCATAGAATTAGACCAAATATTTCAAAAACTTATATGGAATCACAAAAGACCCTGAATACCAACAGCAATCTTGAGAAAGAAGAACAGAGTTGGAGGAATCACGCTACCTAATATCAAACTATAAAGGTCATAGTAATCAAAACAGCACGGAAGCGGCATAAAGACACAGATCAATAGAACAGAACACTCAGAAATAAATCCATACCTTTATAGTAAATTAATATTTGACAGAGGAGGCAAGCACATACAATGGGCTAAAGACAGTTTATTCAATAAGTGGTGTTGGAAAATTGGACAGATATGTTCATAAAAATGAAACTAGACCTTCCTATACCACGCACAAGAATAAATTTGAAGTGGATTAAAGACTTAAATGTTAGACCCAAAACTCTCATTTTTAAACCAACCAAAGGCAGGACAGCTGTTCTTTGTCTTCATGAGCCAGCAGAACAGGAAACTTGGTTGCCTGTGATGCAGTGCAGGAGAACACAAGGAGTGGAGTTGGTTTAGTGCTCTGGTTGTGAGGAAGTGGAACTTGTTACAGAGAGACTTCCCTGGAGTATAGTGGCAGGGGCTGTCCAACCTCTTGGCATCTCTTGGCCACATTGGGAGATGATGAGTTGTCTTGGGCCACACACTAAATACATTGCAACACATAATCACAAAAAAAATCTCATAATGTTTTAAGTATATTTACAATTTTGTGTTGGGTTGCATTCATAGCCATCCTAGGCTACATTCAGCGCATTGGCCTCAGGTTGGACAACCCTGTCTAGAGGCTTTCAGAGGTTTCTCTCAGCCCTGAAACCAGTCAGCACAATGTCTCCCTGTCCAGATGTGGGTGATCTTGGTTTTATGTGATGAGAAGAGCAGGAATCCTTGAGTCTGAACAATACCAGGGCAGACTCTTCTGCTTCCCTCCTTCTGCCTCTCTTTCCTATGCCCTCCCTCCCAGAAGCAGAAGCCTGCTTCCCCAAATTATTGCACCTGCCTCCTTCTGGCCTATCAATCAGATTTGCTGATAGACAAAAGGAAACTAGGTTTCACTGAGCCCTGCTATGCGCCCTTCCCTGGGCTTGGCACTGTGGTCACACAATGAAATGAATAAGCCATTTCCTGCCCTGAGGAGTTGTCCATCAGGAAATTCAGAGTTAAACAACTATGAGAATTACAGGGTAAGGGGGCAGCCATCAAGAGCTGTGGACAAAATGCTGGAAGTTGTGAAAACCCACAGGGGGGAGCACTGGGTGAGGAGGAAAAGAAACAGGTGAGGCTGAGAAGGAAAAACAGGCCAACTGAAGAACTGGTACTGCGGGCAGTTTTCAAAGTGTTATCACAAACTTTTATTCCTTCCACTCACACAATAAGGGAAGACAGCCAGAAACTATTCTCCCCACTTCAGTGATGAGGAAATTGAAGCACAGGTAGGAGTACAGCTGGGATGTAAACACCTATCTTTTACATCCAGGCTCACTGCTCTTTCTTCAAGGCCAAGTTGCGATCAGGATGGAGAAGGTAGCAAAGTGATGAGGTACCTTGGAGGGAGAAGCTGAGGGCTAGGGAACCCCCAAAGGCAAACCAGGAACACCTGGTGATTCTGGCTAACTTCACAAGGGGTGTCCTGGAAAGCACTCCTCTGATCACTGTTACTACTACAAATAACTTTTATTTCTATTTTTCAGACAAGAAAATTGAGATTCAGAGAGGTTAGGGATTTGCTTGAGACCTCACAAGACTGGCAGGATTAAGAGTGCAAAGCACAAACTCATAGCCACTGGAAAACACCTCCCAGGTGGAACAGGATTGCTGCCCCATTGTTTCATTCAATGCTTCCGCATCATCCAGCCCCAAGGAGCTGGCCCCCCCAGGAAGAAGGCCTCTATTCTGAAGCCTATTCTTAAATTCCCAGGCTTAAAACCATTTTGACCAGCTTTCCTGAGCCTAGGCCTGAGGAAGGTGTCCGTAGCCAAGGCAAACTGGCAACAGCCTGGGCAGACCCCCTGCCAAGGAGAGCCACCATCTCTTCCCAGGCCTCTAACTCCCACTCTCTCACTGCGCCCAGAGCTTGGGGTGGGTGAGGTTTTTACCCACGCAGTTCTCCACCAGGGGAAGTAGAGCGAGGAAGTGGGTCAGATAGGGGAGGGAGAGGGGGTGGGTAAGCACCGTGGGTGTGAAGGGACAGTTTGGACAGCCAGGGGGACTTTCCCCTACGTCTGAGCTCCTCCCCCAGGCAGGGCGGCCAAGTTCCCCCACATACCACGGGCCTGAGCCTCTGTTTGGGTTTCCGACTCTTCAGATCCAAGTCCTAGTTTATTTATCTCACACCCTCTGTGATGCACCCCTCTCCCTTAATCTAGGAATCGTTTTGTGATGACTCATTGATTCCCCCTCCACCCCCCCCCCCCCGGCTCACATACACACAGAATCTCAGGTGAGACAAAGGGGACCTACCAGGCTTCACCAGAACACAGCTGAACACCGCCACCCCCACCCCAGGAAGGCTCCATGAATAAACCTGGTTGAAATATGAGCCCGAGCTTCTCTCCTTGTGACTTCTCTTCCGTCCTGTTTTCAGACCTCTGCCTGGCACTAGGCGTCCTGCCACGGTTTTTTTCGGGCGTCTCCCCGGTCGGCCCCCAGGCCAGATTACTTTCTATTTCACTTGGTGGGAGCGATTGTGGGAGGCGGTTTGGTAGAAGGGCAGCCAGTCCTCCTGTGAGACTTCTAAGGGTCTCTGGAAACACAAAACCAAGTGGGTCTATTGTTCGCTTATTTAACGAGAAAAAGACGGAGATGTGTGTATGTCTTTAAACACCCATCGCTAAGTTTCTCGCCAGTTTCCGGAGTAGAACCACAGATCTTCGCCGGGAAGTGAAACGCACATCCTTCACACTTCAGGTAAAACACTGCAAAAAACATATGGATGTCCAAAGACTAGATAGACCGCATAACACACATATCCGCATCCAGGCAGGGGCAGAAGTACTAGGGCAGGCGACCCTATGCCGTCGGGAAAATAGAGGCTCTAGGTTGGCCAGGCGCCGCGGGTGGGAAGGCGGCGCAGCGGGCACGGGGGTACCCACCTCCCTTTCCTCCCGTCCCTTCCACTCCGCCTCTCCCTCACCGCCCTCCCTCCCGTTCATTCTCCGACTTCCTTTCCCCTCAGCCTCCGCCTCCCCTAGCTTCCCTTCCCCCTCCCCGCTGCGGCCCGAGGTCGCCGTTTACGCGCTCTGAGCCCGCCCCACCCGGCCGCCCGCCACCCGCCACCCACCTCCTGCCGCTTACGTGACCCTCGGGACGTCAAGGCCCGCCGACCGGAAGCGCTGCCCAAGTAAGGGCGATGACTCCGGCGGGGCGGGGCGACAGAGCTATTAGGCTGCCCTTGGCCAGGCTCAGGATAGCGAACCGATTCCCAGGTCAGGGCAAAGGTTGTGGCTTTCCGCTTTCCTCCTGAGAGCTGGAGGCCCATGTGGGCAGCCTTCTCAGATATCAGCTCCTTGTATCCTCCCTCTTTGAGTTTCTCATTAAATAGTCAGAGCCAGATTGAAATACAGATGACGAATTGGCCTTTAATAGATGCAATCAGATAGTCCCTTGATGTCCTGGGTCCTTAAAGTCCAAGGCCAGAGGCCAGTGTCAGGTAGTGTAAAGGACAGCCATGACTCCTCTGGGTGACCTTAAGCCTCATAATGGCTTCAGGCCTGAGTTTCCTTGTCTATAAAATATAGAGGATACTTGCCAGTGAGTGATGAGGAACAGATGAGCCTTCCACTTGTTGGTGTAAAACAGCTTTGTAAGCATGAAAGGCTTAAGAGTCATTATATGTCCCGAGGAACCTCTTCAGGTGCTCCTTCTGAGGAAAAGAAGAAACAGTCTCAGAGATGGACTGGGCTTACAGAACCTATCTCCCTGTGCCTTCACCCAGCTGCTCTGGCAAGGCGCTTTGACCCTGACAAAAAGCTTAAGCTTTGTAAGCAGTCATCTGGTGTTTGCCTCCTTCTGTTCCCCTGACTGTGGACAGCTGTTGGCGCCTCTGCTAGTGAGCAAGTGGTGAACCTGCTTGAGATGACCCAGTTCACCAAGTTGGAAACCAGAATTGCTAAAAGCCAGTGATGAGCATTCTGTGAATGTCTCATACAGTGTTTGATACGGTACAGGACCTGTCTGTCTTCTGTGCCTCCTAATCAGACCTCCTTCCTTCCAAATCCAGTCCAGGCCCAGAATTCCCAGTGCCAACAAGCAGTTGCCTACTGGACACCGGCTCACTCCTGGTATCTCCATTCCAGTCCCTCCATTAATTTTGGACTATGTTTTCCCAAGGCTCATCTGCCCACATTTCTCTGAGTGCTGGTTACTTTGCATGTATGTCCTCTGTGTGCCTGCTTCCTACTCCTCCAGCACTTGGAGTTTCCTAAAGGAACAGACCATTTCTCTCCAAACCAGACAGAACAGCCCTCACCCGTGAGGCTAGGCACAAGTCTCCTTCTTTCAGTCTCTCAAAAACAAGGAGGACAAACAGTGTTCACATCCTAGAATCAACTGATTAAATTATGACCCATATATAAATGGCAGTTAGTCATTGAACAGATAAGGAGAGTCTTTACAGTGCTCACCCTCTCAAGCTTCCTCCTCACCCAAGGCTTCAGTGATCCCCACAAGACCCTTCCCTAGCCAGGGAGGAGCTGCTGAATTGTTGAGAATGAGACTACAATGAACAGGCAGGTACCCTGTTTTTGGAGGTGACTGTCTTCATTACAGATAAGGTCCTCTTAACAGATGAAGTCAACTGCTTCTGAGGTTCTGGCTAAAATTGGTTCAAAGATTCAGTCTCAGATCTATGGGAGATCAAATGCCCTTCCTCAAAATTTCATGATTTCTCTGGGAGTGAGGATGGAAGGTGGGGAGGACTTTCCTTCTCATCACTGCCTCTAGCTTAGAGTTTGTATTTTTCTCAAGTCAGATGAGTTTAGGAATCTTCTTGCTGATCCATGAGTGCTCTTGCTGTTGTGAGCTGTGGATTTCAGCCCTTTTCCTTACAAGTGAACTCCCTGTGAGGCCAATGGAGGGGTTAATGCAGCAGAACTGTAAATAGCTTCAAAAAGACTGTTGGACATTTCCATTCTTAAAAATGCCCTCTGAGCCCTGGCTGGTGTAGCTCAGTGGATTGAGCGCAGGCCTGCGAACCAAAAGATGGCCGTTCGATTCCCAGTCAGGTCACATGCCTAGGTTGCAGGCCAGTTCCCAGCAGGGGACATACAAGAGGCAACCATACATTGATATTTCTCTCCCTCTCTTCTTCCCTTACCCTCTAAAGATAAATAAATAAAATCTTTTTAAAAAAATGCCCTCTGTTTCCTCTATAACACTGGCTCTAGCCCCAACCCTATACCACTTTAATGTCACTCAAGTTCTTAGCTCTCTCTTCTACGACTTCCCCCATTTTTTGCTTTTCTCCTCAATAGCAAAAATGCAGATTCCTCCTATTTTCTTTTACAGAGTAATTCGGCTCTTTCTAACCCTCACTCACACTTCTGACGTGGCTCCTATGCTCCTTTCTGTAAGTTCCCCTCTTCCTGAGCCAGGCCAAGGCTGGAGGGGGTGTTAATCTTCCTGGATTTATACAGTGTTGTTGTTGTTTTTACATAAGAATATTTATTTACACCAGACCCTTTTTTGAATTCAGAGGGAGCAGGGAGCATCTTTATGGGAGCTTCCACACTACCACTAAGATCATCATTCTGCTCACATTTGGTGGCTCAACCTCCCCAAAGTCCTCATAACATTCCCTCTCCACTCAGGAATTTTTGACAGGGGACCCACCTGGCTTCCAGACACTCTAATGCAGGAGGTGTTGCTGGTAAAAGTAGGGTGCTTGTGGTGTCACAAGAAAAGCATTTTCAGGGACCCACAAGGAAGGATGAGGTCTAGTGGTAATAGTTATTTGTGTGGAAATAAAAGACTATCCCCAGGTTTCTAATATCTTATATTTATGAGTGGAAAAAGTCCAAGTTGACTTCATCAGGCCTAGAAATCAGGCTAGTGTCCAGATATTTTGTGCTGTATTACAGCTTAGTCCTTCAGAGTCTACACAGTCTGCCTCAGGCCCCAGGCAACAGCTAGGTACTTGTTACCAGGAGAGAGAGAGAAAGAGAGGAGAGGTGGGGGTGCGGGGGGGAAAGGGAGGGGAGGGGAAGGAAAAAGAGATTCTTTGTTAAACTGGGTTATATTATCTTGGGCTTGTTTCTGTTCAAACTAACCAATCAACTCCCAAAACTTCCACAGGCTGGCACTGGATACCCCCCTAACCAATCCCTTTCCTAGATCTTCTGGGGTCTTGTATACCTTGTCCAACCTGATCCTTTTCCCAGACTAGACTGACAGGTCTTTATGGTCCCCATTTTTGCTCCTACTGCACATGCTCTTACCTTCCCCTTTAGTGTTCTGTCCTTCCCCCCAATAATCTATGTTGAACGGACTGGTGGTTTCCTGGGTGATGAGTGAAGCTGTAACTTTGTGCTTAAGCAGATCTATGCTTCCTAGTTGATTATGCTTATATGTATGATTTCCTTTGCTCCCTTCTTTTGTTAATATCTAGCTACCTATAGTAACCTATGTCTCTCAGAGAGAGACAGCTGAAAACACCTGGGACCACCTGACTCTTTTTCTGACTGAACACGACCCACCAAAATATCCACATTTCACAATGATATCCTTCAATAGACACCATTATAGTGTGTGTTAGCATCTGCAAACACATGTCTAGCCCTTCCTATCCATAAACACACACGTACACATTTAAACAAATATACTCACTCAAATTATATACACACAACACACACACATACACACTTCCCTCCTTCCTCTCTCACACACACACAAACACATACACAAAGTCAGAGACCTACAAAAACTACACACTATGCCGTGTAAGAGTTGATATCATCCTCCTAGGATATCTCAGACAAGACTTTGCCTGCACATCAGCTTTATAAACCTCAGGTTTCTACACATGGTCAGGAGACTGGGAGGTAACCTTGGCAAACAAGCCAAGGCCCTGCAGGCCCAACAGGTTGCTGGTAAAGACAAGGGACACATACAATGTTCTTGTTGCTCCTTCCAGGGAGTAGAGGGCAAGGCATGTGATATGACTTTACGAACAGGGTCAGAGCTGAGTACTGAAAAAAGGGACCCCATTCTCAGTGGGCATTTGATCTCACAAGGACAGTTTGAGATGCTTTGGGTCACTCTAGAGTGGCCACACAGGTGGGCATCCATGACCAGGGGGGCCATGGCAGGGCCGCTGGGTCTGAGATCAAGCCGCTGAGAATCAGATCAATGATTTGGAACATAAGGAAGCCAAAAACAAACTATCAGAACAAGAAGAAAAAAGAATCCAAAAAAATGAGGACAGTGTAAGCAGCCCCTGGAACAATTTCAAGCAGTCCAACATTTGTGTCATAGGCATGCCAGAAGGAGAAGAGAAAGAGCAAGAAATTGGAAATCTATTTGAAAAAATAATAAAAGAAAACTTCCCTAATTTGGTGAAAGAAATGGACATGCAAGTCCAGGAAGCACAGAGAGTACCAAACAAGATGAATGCAAAGAGGCCCACACCAAGACACATCAGAATTAAAATGTCAAAGGTTAAAGTAAAGAGGGAATCTTAAAAGCAGCAAGAGAAAAGCAGTTAATTACTTACAGGGGAGTTCCCATAAGACTGTCAGCTGACTTCTCAAAAGAAACTTTGCAGGCTTCAGGAATTGGCAAGAAATATTCGAAGTCATGAAAAGCAGGGACCTACAGCCAAGATCGCTCTACCCAGCAAAACTATCATTTATAATCAAAGGGCAAATAGTTTTCAAGACAAGAAAAAAAACTAAAGGAGTTCATAATCACCAAGCCATTATTACATGAAATGTTAAAGGGTCTTATTTAAGATCAAAACTATGAAGAATAAAATGGCAAAAAAAAATCTATCAACAATTGAATCTAAAAAACAAACTAAGCAAACAAGAACAGAGACAGAATCATGGATACAGAGAGTGTTTTGATGATTGCCAGATGTGGGGAGTGGTGTAGAGGAATGGGTAAGCAGGTGAGGGAATTAAGAAGTACAAATAGGTAGTTACAAAATAACTATGAGTATCTGAAGCACAGTGTAGTAAATGGAGTAGCCAAAGAACTTATATGCATGACCCGTGGACATGAACAATGATGTAGGGATTACCTGAGAAGGTGTGGAACGCTGGGTGTAGGGGGGAAAGGAAAAAATTCGGGCAACTGTAATAGTATCATAAATAAAATATAATTTAAAAAAAGAAACTGATTTGAGAAACCAAATTGTGAGTTGGGTCAATTACACTGTGTAGTGACTCATGAGCTTTGAATGTGAGTTAAATTAAGCTTCCTCTCTCTAGGTTTTTGTGAAGAAAGAGAAGAGTATGAGAAAGCAGGAGCAGTGCCTTCTTGTTCTCATTGATTATCTATGTTCTTTACAAAGTTCAGGAACTAGTAACAAATGATGAAGCTATATCACACCCTGGGTAACATGAAAGGGTGGTGATAAGGTCTCCTTGCTCCTGTCCCCAAAATGCACACTATCTCAACACAGGAGCTCCATGGTCCAATTTAAAGTCAGCAGATCTGGTCCTGGGCCTGGCTTTTTGAGAAGCAGCTATGTGACCTATTGAGTGGTACGAAAATCTACGTAAGAACAGAGTTCTATTTCCTAAGTGGGGGAAATGGGTGATATCCTGTCAAAAATACTTTTTCCCCATCAATTCTGGACTAAAGGAAGTCCTAGTCACAAGATCCCTCCCTGTCAACTGTACACCCAGGCAGATGTTAAGTGTTTTCAGATTTAGATGCTGAATGACACTGTACACCTGTCTAAATCTTTACCTGTTTTCTTGACTTCTTTTGTGTTTGATCTTGGTAAATTCTGGTCTTGCTGATACCTGGTCTCTTTGGTTTGAGGCTTTCTAGGTCATCTTGTTCTTCCAGGCCTATTTCCTGTAACAAGTTTTTCTCCTTCAATAAGCAGAAGAAAGAGTCTCATCTTGACTGACCCAGCTTTGAGAAGGAGCCAATGAAGAACCAGCAAGGAGATGTGTTCAATGCCAAATAGGAAAATTCCAGGGCATTTTGATGACTGCATGAAGCTATGGAACAGGGTATTTAAAAACTGAACTGTCCTGGAATTGTAGGACATATGCACATAGTAACCTGTTTTCAAGCAGCTTGCAAACTGTGGAGACAAGATATGAACTTCTAAAAAGATCACCATCAATACCAAATTATAGATTATAAATGCCAAATGGGTGGTATGGCTAACATTAATTCTGTGGTGTGAAAATGGGCAGGGCAGGTTTTCAAGGTAGAAAACAAAGCTTAAACTGTGTCTTCAGTAGTGTCGGGGGGTTGGGAGAAGTGAGGAGGCAGCAAGGAATCTATGAGATTATGCCATGTGTAGGAGAGCCAGGCACATTCAGGTATGCATGCATTGGGGACCATGTTACAGGGCAGGAATGAGGATCATGGACAAAATGTTGAGGGCTCTGGGCTGCAAAGCTGGTGTGATGCTTAGAGAACATTAGGGAGAATGGCCCCAGAGCACAAAGTGACAGAACCTAAAAAAGCAGCTCGGGCCAAATTAGGAAAGATCTTAACTATTAGGCAAAGGGGTCCAGACTTAATGCAGTAGACAAATGGGGAAGGTAGGTACCTCAGATGATCTGAGCAAAAAAAAAAGGAAGTAAACACAGAACTGTACTAACAGTGGGACAGATGACTTGACAGAGTCCACTGCAGTCATCTGGGTATGAAGAAGCAATAGGATTTCTGGTCAAGATGGAGGCATAGGTAGACACACTTGTCCTCCTCACACAATCATAGAAAGAATTACAACCAGATCTCAAAACTAATAGCACCCAGAACTGTCAGAAAACTGAGATGTGTAGTAGTCAAACAACCGAGGATTTAAATAAGACACATTCATCCAGACAAGTAGGAGGGGCTGAGTCACCACCTCTCAGTAGTGTGGCACTGAAAGGTGGTAGTGGCAGCAGCAGTGGCAGAGGCAGTGGAATGGCCAGGAGGGATACCTTAGTAACAGGCAAAAGATTTCTACAATCTGCAGAGAAACCAGTGTATAAGGGAGGGACACCTTAGGAGCGACAAATCCCAGCCCCAGGCCAGACCACATAGTCCAGGGTTCCAGCACCAGGAAGATAGATCCCTATTACCTCTGGCTGTGAAAACCAGTGGGGGTTGAGGCAGCAGAAGAAACTGCCAGATTTTGCTGCTTAAAGGGCCAGTACAGTATTAGAACATTAACAAACCCACCCACTCCAGGATTCAGCACCAGGAAGCAGATGGAAGGGCAGCAGTCACACTTGGGAAGGGAGCAAAGTGACTGGAAATGGAGCAAGCACAGGAGAACTTCCAGAAGCCAAGTGGCAGCATTGTCCCCCCTCCAAGACCTCCCCACACAGCCACTTAGTGGTGAAGCAAGGAATCAACCCTGACAATCACCTAGGGCTCTGCCCCATACTATTTATAAGTGCCTTTTCTACATAGGCCACACTACTAAGACAGGGAATAAAAGTACTCTACCTAGTACACAGAAACAAACATGGGGAGGCTGCTAAATTGAGGAGACAAAGAAATATGGCCCAAATAAAAGAACAAAACCAAACCCCAGAAAAACAATTAAGCAGAATGGAGATAGCCAACCTATCAGATGCAGAGTTCACAACACAGGCTATCAGGATTCTCAGAGAACTTGAGTACAACAAAAAAAATAGAGGAAAAAATGAAGGTTACACTAACTGAAATGAAGAATAATCCACAGGGAACCAACAGAGAAGAGAAGGAAGCTGGAGTTCAAACCAAAAATTTAGGACATAAGGAAGAGATAAACATTCAATCAGAACAAAATGAAGAAACAAAAATTCAAAAAAGAAAATGAGGATAGGCTTAGGAACCTCTGGGTCATCTCCAAACATGCCAACATCCAAATCATAGGGATGCCAGAAGGAGAAAAGGAAGAACAAGAAATTGAAAACTTACTTGACAAACAATGAAAGAAAACTTCCCTACTTTGGTGCAGGAAGTAGAAATACAAGTCCAGGGAGTACAGAGAATCCCAAACAAGTTGGAACCAAAGAGGACCACAAGACACATCACAATAAAATGTCAAAAGTTAAAGAAGAACAGAGAATCTTTAAAGCAGCAAGAACAAAGCAGATAGTTACCTACAAAGGACTTCCCATAAGACTGTCGACTGATTTCTCAAAAGAAACTTTGCAGGCTAGAAAGGGCTGGAAAGAAGTATTCCAAGTGATGAAAAGCAAGGACCTACAACCTAGATTACTCTATCCAACAAAGCTATTATTTAGAATGAAAGGGTTAAATAAAGTGCTGCCCAGACAAGGCAAAGCTAAAGGGATTCATCACCACCAAGTCATTATTACAGGAAATGTTAAAGGGACTTATTTTTTTAAATGAAGGAGATCAAAATCATGAACATTAAAAAGGCAACAAATTCACAACTATCAACAATTAAATCTAAAAACAAATAAACTAAGCAAACAACCAGAACAGGAACAGAATCATAGATATAGAAATCATCTGGAGGATTATCAGCTAGGAGGAGGAAGAAGGGAATGGGGAAATGATGCAGGGATAAAGGAGCATATTTGATAAGAACAAAATAGGCAGGGGGAAGTTAAGAACAGCATAGGAAATGAAAAAGCCAAAGAACTTATATATATGACCCATGGACATGAACCAAGGGGGAGATTACTGGTGGGAGGGGGGTTACTGGGTAGAGAGGGGGAAAGGGGGAAAAATTAGGACAACTGTAATAGCATAATCAATAGCCTGGCTGATGTGGCTCAGTGGATTGAGTGCCAGTCTGGGGACTGAAAGGGCACTGGTTCGATTCCCAGTCAGGGCACATGCCTGGTTGCAGGCCAGGTCCCCAGTTGTGGGGCAGGGGGAGGTGGTGGAAGAAGCAACAGACCAATGTTTCTCTTGCACATTGATGCTTCTCTCCCTCTTTCTTCCTCCCTTCCCCTCTCTGTCAAAAATAAATAAATAAAAATAAAATCTTTAAGAAAGAAGAAGCAACAGATCTTGAGACTATATTGAGGAGCAAAGTATAAGGAAAAGCCAAAAAAGGCTATGAGTGTTGTGGGTGGAGTGAGTGATGAAATGATAGTATCTCTGACAGAATGGAGATCAGGAAGGAGCTGGTTTGGGGGAAGAGAACTGGCCTAGACTGACACTGAGTTGGTGCCTGGCCATCCAATAGGAGGAAAGGCATGGCTAACAGGAGGAGCAGCATGATAAAGCACAAGGATAGATTGTACAGGTGTGAAAGTCAGTTGTAAAAAAGTAAGCATCAAAATGGACAACATGAGTAGGATTTCCCTGAGGAAACAAAGTGGGGAGGAAAGGGAACAGGGGTGGACATAGTAAGGGAATGGTGCTGGTGGCAGTGGGGGGTGGGGGTGGGTGACAGGGAGGAAGACATCCAGCCAAGGAGGCAGGGAAGACTGTACCTGTCACAGAAAAGGAGAGGAGACTTCCACTCAGAATAAGGTGGTCTGCAGGGCCAAGAGTGCATGACAAAGAATTTACAGAAGCCATTGGGTTTATTTAACATACATGTATGTCAGCCCCTGGGATGTTGGTTGGAAGTTACCCCAGACTTCTAAGAGTGCCAGGCCCAGAGCACACACCTGCATGTGGAAGAGGGAGATTCTGAGGTTGAAAGCTTCAGTCCACAATGAGAAAGGAGAAGGGGTGGGGAAGGAGGGGAGGACAAGAAAGAGGGAGTGGATGGAAAAATGTATACAGTTGAAAACAGAGCACTTATTAAATAAATAAATAAAAGCACTTAAAAGAAAGCGAGAACTAGAAAAATAACTTGAGACAGAAAAGCCTTGCAAACTTCCCCCACACCATCCACTCATGCACCAAATAGGTGAGACTTGGATATTTCTACGCTAGAGAAAAAGCATCGCTGTAGAGCAGAACTGGTTAATGGAAGGGAGATTATTGTGGAAGTAAATAGAAGGCAGTCCAATTTCCGAAGAGCCAAAAAGAACCCGTTCCCACTAGTTAAGAAACACGGCAAAGAGGTAAAATAATGAGCATCCCAGTGGATGCTTCTGACAGTGTGTAGTTGGAGAATGTGGGAATCAGAAAAGGAGACCTCATGGGAGAGGTGCTATCAGTGAAGGCTTCTTGGAGGAGGTAGCTTTAACCTAATTTTTGAAGGATGGGAGGAGAGGAAAGGTCGGGGAATTCCCGGCTAGGAGCAAACCGAGCACCGCCCTCCTACGTCGCTCTCCTCTCGCCCCTCCCAGGCTCCCCTTTCTCTTCCCGCCTCTCTAGGAGTCAGCGCGGGGTTCACGTTCCCAGCACTGACGTCAGCCGGCAATGACCTCAGCGCTGTGGGGGCGGCAGGGGCAGGTTCCCGGTGAGCACCCGGAGAAGCGGCGCGGGTTTCGGACCCGCCCCCATCCGCTGGCAGCGACCAATGAGCGAGGCCACCGGCTACCCCGCCTCTCCGCAGGGTATGAAAGGCGCAAC
>NW_028089713.1:2948013-2993327 GCF_014824575.4 Sturnira hondurensis | reverse complement strand
ATCTATTTTTTACCTAATGTCTATGCTATTTTCTGTACCTTCTCCCCCCCTTCTCCTCCTCCCACTCCCCTGTTGCTAACCCTCCATGTGTTCTTCATTTCTATGGTTACACTCCTGATCTAGCTGTCCTCTTGGTTTGCTTTTGTTGTAGGTGTGGTTGTTAGTAAATGTGAGTTTGCTGTCCTTTCACTGTTCATATTCTTTATCTTCTTTTTCTTAGATAAATCCCTTTAACATTTCATATAATAAGGGCTTGGTGGTGATGAACTCCCTGAATTTGATCTTATCTGAGAAGCACTTTATCTGCCCTTCCACTCTAAATGAAAGCTTTGCTGGATAGAGCAATCTTGGATGTAGGTCTTTGGATTTCATGACTTGGAATACTTCCTTCCAGCCCCTTCTTGCCTGTAAGGTCTCTTTTGAGAAATCCACTGACAGTCTGATGGGAACTCCTTTGTAGGTGACTCTCCCCTTATCTCTTGCTGCTTCTAGGATTCTCTCCTTCATTTTAATCTTGACTAATGTAATGATGTGCCTTGGTGTGTTCCTCCTTGGGTGCAACTTCTTTGGGACTCTCTGAGCTTCCTGGATTTTCTGGAAGTCTATTTCCTTTGCCAGACGGGGGAAGTTCTCCTGTATTATTTGTTCAAATAAGTTTTCCACTCGTGGCTGTTTCTTTTTTCCTTCTGGTACCCCTATAATTCGGATGTTGGAATGTTTAAAGATGTTCTGGAGGTTCCTAAACCTGTCCTCTTTTTTTTGAATTCTTGTAACTTCACTTTTCCCTGTTTGGTCATTTCTTCCTTCTGGTCCATTCCATTGATTTGAGTCCCAGTTTCCTTCCCATCACTACTGGTTCCCTGTGCATTTCCCTTCATTTCAATTAGTTTAGCCTTCATATGTTCCTCTAATTTGTGACTAAAATCAACCAATTCTGTGAGCATCCTGATCACCAATATTCTGAACTGTGTATCTGAGAGGTTCGCTATTTCCTGGTTGCTTAGAGTTAGTGGCTCTGGGGCTTTGAGTTCTTCTTGAGCCATATTTTGAATTGTTCATGCCTGTTATGTATGAGGAGCAGAGCCTTAGGTGTTCACCAGGGCCAGGACACTCAGTCACTGGGTTGTGACACTGTATGTGGGGGTGGGGTCAGAGGAAAACAATGGCGGCTACCGGGGCCCGCACGGTCCATCCCAATGTGCGTGAATGTGCAACTGTGGTCAGCCCACTGCTTCTGAGTTCACCGCTGGGGCCCACACAGTCTGTCCCACTGCTCACTCCTCTGCTGGTTTATCTGCACGCGAATGTATGACCTCAGTCAGCCCTTGGCCCCGCACCCTCACTGAGTCCACCCGACGTGGAGCTGCCTGGGTGCCTGGGGTCGGAGGATCTTTCCTGCCCAACCCTGCTCTGCTGCTGGCTCTGCCCCTCTTACTGGTCCCGTTGAATAGTTCGTTGTTGTTGGACTTCTGTATAGTTCAATTTTCTGTTCTTTGGCTGCGTCTTTGTTCTCCAAACCTTTGTTGTAATCAAACTTGGTTGTGAGAGAAGGCACAGTGTTTCCACCTACGCCTCCATCTTGGCGGAAGACTCTTATTTATTTATTTTTAGAGAAAGAAGAGGCAAGGAGAAAGAGAAGGAGAGAAACATTGGCGTGTGAAAGAAACATTGATTGGTTGCTTCTCGCATGCCCCCAACTGGGGACCTGGCCTGTAACCAAGCATGTGCCCTGACTAAGAATCAAACCAGTGACCTTTCAGTTGGTAGGCCTACTGTCAATCCACTGAGCCGCACCAGCCCGGGTGCTTGCCACCTTTTTAAAAGAAGGAATAATATAACATGGAAATTTTAAAGTTCTGATGATTTATTTTAATAAACTTTCAAATTTTGGAATAACTTTAGATTTGTATGAAGTTATGAAGATAATGCAGAGTTTCCATATGTAGTTAGTCTCCTCTAATGTTAACATCTTTCATAATTAGGGTACATTTTTGAAAACTGAAAGATTAACATTGATATATTACTCTTACCTAAACTCCAGACTTTATTCATGTTTCACCATTTTTCTCACGATGTTCTATTCTTCTCCAGAATCCAATCCAGGATGCCACATTACATTTTGTCATTATATCTCCTATTCTTCTCTGTGACAGTTTCTTAGACTTCCCCTGTTTTCATGATCTTGACAGTTTTGAGAATACTATTCAAATATTTTGTAGAATGATTTGAAATTTTGGTTTTCTCATGATTAGAGTTAGGGTATGGATCTTTGGAAAGAAAACCACAGAAGTGAAGCACCCTTCTTATTCCATCATATCAGAAGCACATGTTAAGACTTATTGCTGGTGTTAACCTTCACCACTTGGTTAGGGTAGTGTTTGCCGGGTCTCTCAGTTGCTAAATTACTATTTTTCTCTTTTCGTACTCTGTTTTTTTGTAAGTGACTAAGTGCAGCCTACATTCAAGGTGGGTGTTAGGCTCCACCTGTTGGAGGGAAAAATATCTACATATATTATTATTATTATTATTTATTTATTCAATCACTTATTTATATTCATATGGATTCATGAATATTTATATTATGCCTTCAGTTATAATCCAATACTGTATATTTTGTTGCTCAAATCATTCTAGTTTTGGTCATCAGGAGCTCTTCAAGTTTGCTCCTGTGTCCCTTTGATATGCCCTCATCATCTTGTCTTTTGAGCACTTCCTTACTTTGGGAACTAAAAGATGCTCCAGGCCCATCTTATATCTTCCTTGCCCCAACTGTGGAATCAGTCATTTCTTTAAGGAATCTTGGTTCCTTTTATTGGACAATGGTATCAAGAAACCAAGATCTGGGCTCATGTGTGCTCATTGCCACTGGGGTGTCACTGCTTCTAGACTCTAAACAAATGGAGCTAGAGCTAGAAATGTTTTATTATATTTTGAAATAAAAATTTGAAATAATTTTGTAATAATTTTAGATTTAGAGAAAAGATACAAAGGCAGTACAGAGAGTTCCTGTATTCCCTTCACCTAACCTCCCTTAGTGTCAACATCTTATATACCAGGTACATTTGTCAAAACTAAGAAATTAATGTAGGTACTTTACAATTAACTAAACTTTTAATGTTTTAAAATTTCAATAGTTTTCCACCAATGTTCTTTTTTAGTTCTGGGTACCACATTGCATTTAGTTGTTGTATCTCCTTAGTCTCCTCTGGTTTCATTTTTTTAATTTGCAAATAATTGGTTCGTTTTAGAGATGAGGAAATGCAGGCTCAACAACATTGTGACTTTCACAGTTCATATAGGTAGTAAGTTGATCAACAGGGATTTATGTGGCTCTGTCTGATTGCAAAAACCATGCATACTCTGACCAGTCTACTATGTTGCCTTGTAAGCTATATATGAGAACCCCACACAAGCACAAAATGAGAGAACTAAGGAGAATATTCTGAGTTTAGATTAGTCTAGACTATTTGCCATCTAGAAACCAATGACTCCCAAGTCACATCTCTATCCCAGACCATATACAGATGGAGATGGCAGAAAGCTGCACGTTGGCTCAGTTGGTCAAACTGACTACTTTGGTCATCTCTTGGATGGCCTATTAGCACCTCAAACCTAACATGTCTGAAACAAGATTTATGATCTTCCTTCCTAAGCCTGGCTTTTTGTTCCTTCTCTTCCAAACCTGGCTGTTTATGATGTAAATGTGAAGTGGCAGCCACAAGAAGTCATGAGAACCCAAAGTCACGGAAGAACATTCATCACAACTAGGAGCAGTTCTGGGGCAGAGAAAGTATATGAAGAGTGAAAGGAAATAACTAGGGGTCTCTCAGCAAGAGGGGAATGTAATGAGTTGCTGATGCAGCTCAATGGGTGGGGCAAGGTCCCAGATGGGCAATTCCCAAATTCCTTGACTGCCCCAAGTTTTTTCTTGCCTTTGATTTCTGTTTCTGCACCACCACCTGAGTCTACTAAATTCCTGCTATTTCTGAGCACAAGTGCTTGAATTTTCTATGGCTTGCTTACCGTAAATCCCCATTACTTAGGGCTTAAGTGAATAGACTGAGACTCAGTTCTCACTGCCTAAATAGCCCAACCAGAAACTTCCTTCCCCCACACAGCTGCAAAGTGTGGTATATCATCGGTTTCTTTTTTTCTTTAAGATTTTATTTCTTTATCTTCAGAGGGGAAGGGAAGGAGAGAGGGAGAGAAATATCAATGTATGGTTGCCTCTGCTGGGGACACACAATACATTGTGTGTCCCCTGCCAGGAACTGGCCTGCAACCCAGGCATTTGCCCTGACTGGGAATCGAACTGCCATCCTCTGGTTTGCAGGCCCGCACTCAATCCACTGAGCTACACCAGCCAGGGCATCATCAGTTTCTTGAGTCATACACAAAGGGTATTACTGTAAGATTTCACTGGATCTGTCCAATTTCTCCTACCTTCCCTGTTTTTCTCCATGTGGTAAAGTGGAAAGAGGTACACTTGTATTTCAAACCATGCACTGACTCTATTGGTTTAAATCAGAGTATTCTCTTTAAAAAAAAAACAAACTTTTTACTTTTATTGTTCTTTAAATACAGTTGTTTCCATCCCCCCCCCGCCCCCGCCTTCACTCATCCCCACCCCAGCCTTGGCCACTTTCCATCCTTGATCCCACTCTACTTTGTTTCTGTCCATGTGCCCTTTATAGAGATGTTCCTGAAAACTCTTCCCCCTTTTCTCCCCATTATTCTCTCCCACCTCCCCTCCAGTTACTGTCAGTTTGTTATTACTTTCAATGTCTCTGGTTACATTTCCTTTGCTTGTTTATTTTGTGTTTAGGTTCCACTTGTGGGTGAGATCATATGGTATTTGTCTTTCACTGCCTGGCTTATTTTACTTAGCATAATGCTCTCCAGTTCCATTTACACTGTTGCAACAGGTAGGAGCTCCTTCTTTCTGACACATAGTATTCCATTCTGTAAATGTACCACAGTTTTTTGATCCACTCATTTACTGATGAGCACTTACATTGCTTTCAGCACTTCGCTATTGTAAATTGTGTTGCTATGAACATTGGGGTGCATAAGTTCTTTTGAATTGGTGTTTCAGGATTCTCAGGGTAATCCCAGCAGTGGAATTTCTGGGTCAAAAGGCAATTCCATTTTTAGTTTTCTAAGGAAATTCCATACTGTTTTCCACAGTGGCTGCACCAGTCTGCACTCCCACCAACAGTGCACTACGGTTCCCTTTTCTCCACAACCGCTCCAGCACTTTTTGTTTGTTGATTTGTTTATGATGTCTATTCTGACCAGTGTGAAGTGTATCTCATTGTGGTTTTAATTTGCATCTCTCAGATGGCTAGTAATGCTGAGCATCTTTTCATCTGTCTTTGGGCCCTCTGTATGTCTTCTTTGGAGGAGTGTCTGTTCAAGTCCTTTGCCTATTTTTTATGGATTGTCTTCCTGGAGTGGAGTTGTGTGAGTTCTTTACATATTTTGGAGTCTTTTGTAAAAAAATATTTTATTGATTATGCTATTACAATTGTCCTGGGTTTTTTTCTCCCCTTTTTTCCCCTCCACCCTTTGCCTGCCCTCCCACCATTATTCCTCTACCTTAGTTCGTGTGCATGGGTCATACATATGAAGTTCTTTGCTTTTCCCATTTCCCATACTATTCTTAACCTCCCCCTGTTTATTTTGTGACTTCCATTTATGCTTTTTATTCCCTGTACCTTTTCTTCATTTTACCTACCTCTTCCTCTCTTATGGGAACTCCTTTCTAGGTAACTATCTCCTTTTCTCTTGCTGCTTTTAAGATTCTATCCTTCTCTTTAATCTTGGGTCATGTAATGATGATGTGCCTTGGTGTGTGCTTCTTTGGGCCCAACTTCTTTGGGACTCTCTGAGCTTCCTGGATTTCCTGGCAGTCTATTTTCTTTGCCAGATTGGGGAAGTTCTCCTTTATTATTTGTTCAAATAAGTTTTCAGTCTCCTGCTCCTCCTCTTCTTCTTCCGACACCCCTATGACTCATGCTTTGGAATGTTTGAAGTTGTCCTGGAGGTTCCTAAGCCTTTCCTTGATTCTTTGAATTCTTGTTTCTTCATTCTGTTCCATTTGAGTGTTTATTTCTTCTTTCTGCACCAAATTATTGATTTGAGTTCCAGTCTGCTGCTTCCCTTCACTGCTGCTTCCCTTCACTGTTTATTCCTTATACATTTTCCTATATTTTACTTTTTATAGCCTTCACTTCTTCCTCTATTTTGTGACCACATTCAACCATTTCTGTGAGCATCCTGATGACCAGTTTTTAAACTCTGCATCTGACAGGTTGACTATCTCTTCATTGCTTAGTTGCATTTTTTCTGGAGTTTTGATCTGTTCTTTCATTTGGGCCGTGATTATTTTCTCAATGCACCTGTTATGTAGTAAGGGGCGGGGCCTTAGGTATTCACCAGGGTGGAGTAACCCACATGACTATGTTGTGGTGCTATCTGGGGAAGGGGTCCAAGCGGGAACACTGCTGCTTGCTTAGCTCTCGGTAGGCTTTCAGTCCCTTGTTCCACTACCCACAAGCAAATTGGGCCATTCTAGTGCTGATTCCCAGGTAGATGGTTTTGTGTACACTCTAGAACCCTGTGGGTCTCTACAACAAACTCTCCTGTGAGGCTGGGAGTTTCTTCTCCTGCTCAATCCCCACAGGATTTTTCAATCTGAGGTTTTGAGGCTTTATTACCCCACACTAAAACCCTGGGTTGCATGTTCTGGCTGGCTCCCCAGTTGTTCCTCCAAGTTTATCACACACAAATCTGGGATACCCTCTCCACCACCGCTGCCTGCCCTGATCCTCCAGCTGCAGCCTTGCTGGGTGTCTTCTCTGCACCAGCTGCCCATCTCAACCCCTCCTAGCAGTCTGGATGAATGTTTCTTCTTTAATTCCTTGGTTGTTGGACTTCCATACATTTCAATTTTTGTCAGTTCTGGTTATTTTTTGTTTTTAAATTTGTTGTTATCCATCTTTTGATTACACAAGGTGGCATAGTATGTCTACCTAGGCCTCCATCTTGGGTGGCTAAATCAGAGTATTCTGATGATGTAAGATAAGAATTAAATTATTTTTTTCTATTAGAAAATAAAGTTTTCCAGAGAAAGTGGTATTTTCTATACATAGAACTGTAATTAAGAACACAGACTCTTCAATCACTCTACTAGTTGTGTCACTTGAACATGTTACTTTAGTGCTCTGTACTCAAGTTTCCTCATTAATATGATTTAATAAAGAAAAAGCACTCAGAAGACATATAGTAAGTACTGAAAGTGGTAGTTTTATTATTGAAGGACAAGTACAGTTTCATCAGGCATAGTAGAAACCATGGAAAGAGGTAAACGCCTTGTGGAAAAAGTATGAAATGAGAGAAGGACAAGGTTAAGAATATAATAAGAAATATGAAATATAATAAGAGGCAGGCAGAAGTGCCAGCGAAAGAAACTGTAAGAGAGACAGAGAATGAGTTACAGTCTTATCCATATTAAATGAGCAAAAAATAGTTGTGGTGGCATAAGTAATGTAATGTGTTTGCATCCATCATTTGTACAGTTGACCTCCAAATACCACTGAGGTTAAGGGTGCTGATCCAAGCCTTATAGTAAAAAATCCACCTGTGTATTTTATTTATTTTCTAATAATTATTTTTAAATATATTTTATTGATTATGCCATTACAGTTGCCCTATTCCCCCCTTCATTTCCCTTCACCCTGCACACCCACTCCCCCACCATTGCCCTCTTTATTTTATGTCCATGTATCACAAGTTCTTTAGATTCTATATTTTCCATACTATTCTTGCCCTCCCACCATCTATTTCCTAACTACCGTCTATGCTACTTATTCTCTGTACCTTTTCCCCTTCTCCTCCTCCCACTCCCCTGTTGCTAACCCTCCATGTGTTCTTCATTTCTATGGTTACACTCCTGATCTAGCTGTCCTCTTGGTTTGCTTTTGTTTTAGGTGTGGTTGTTAGTAAATGTGAGTTTGCTGTCCTTTCACTGTTCATATTTGTTATCTTCTTTTTCTTATATAAGTCCCTTTAACATTTCATATAATAAGGGCTTGGTGATGATGAACTCCCTGAATTGGACCTTATCTGAGAAGCACTTTATCTGCTCTTCCACTCTAAATGAAAGCTTTGCTGGATAGAGCAATCTTGGCTGTAGGTCTTTGGATTTCATGACTTGGAATACTTCTTTCCAGCCCCTTCTTGCCTGGAAGGTGTCTTTTGAGGAATCAGCTAACAGTCTGATGGGAACTCCTTTGTAGGTGACTGTCCCCTTATCTCTTGCTGCTTCTAGGATTCTCTCCTTCATTTTAATCTTGGCTACTGTAATGATGATGTGCCTTGGTGTGTTCCTCCTTGGGTGCAACTCAGGGACTCTCTGAGCTTCCTGGATTTGCCATACTGGGGAAGTTCTCCTTTATTATTTGTTCAAATACGTTTTCCACTCATGGCTGTTTCTTTCCCCCTTCTGGTACCCCTATAATTTGGATGTTGGAACATTTAAAGATGTCCTGGAGGTTCCTAAGCCTCTCCTCATTTTTTTGAATTCTTGTTTCTTCCTTCTTTTCTGTTTGGTTGTTTCTTTCTTCCTTCCGGTCCACTCAATTGATTTTATTCCCAGTTTTCTTTCCATCACTATTGGTTTCACGTGCATTTCCCTTCATTTCAATTAGTTTACCCTTAATTTGTTCCTCTAATTTGTGGCTAAAATCAACCAGTTCTGTGAGCATCCTGATCACCAGTATTTTGAACTGTCTATCTGATAGGTTGGCTCTTGGTCACTCAGAAGTATTGGCTCTGGGGCTTTGAGCTGTTCCTCTTGAGCCATAATGTTTTGGTCTGTTTGTGCCTGTTAGGTATGAGGGGTAGAGCCTTAGGTGTTCACCAGGGTGGGGCAACCCAAGTTCCTGGGTTGTGACACTGTATGTGGGGGCAGGGTTAGAGAGGGGCAATGGCGTTTGCTCTGCTCTATCTAGGACCTTGGTCCCCTCTGCTGCTTCTTGCAAGCAAATTGGGCCCTTCAGGTGCTGGTTCCTGGGTGTGTGATCTTGTGCACCCTCCAGGACCCTGTGGGTCTCTCCAGTGAACTCTCTGTGAGTCTGGGAGCCTCTCCCAGCACCTCAACACCCGAGAGTTTTTCCAATTGGTACTTTTAAGCTTTAATTTCCATCACTGGGGCCCTGCGTTGCACAGTCTGTCTCACTGTCCATTTTTTCACCTGGCTTACCTGCGTGTGAATGTGTGACCGCAGTCTGCCAGCTGCCTTGTGCCCTCACTGGGTCTGCCCATTGCCACCCCATGCCTGGGATCTGCCAACTGCTACCTGTGCACCTGGGTTGGTCCGGCCGCTTTTTTCTGTGTAACCCCTCTCCACCAGCTGCTGCCCCTCTTACTGGTCTGGATGAATGGTTCATTGTTGTCGGACTTCTGTACAGTTCAATTTTCTGTCTGTTTTGGATGCATTTTTGTTCCTAAATCTTTGTTGTCTTTAAACTTGGTTGTGCGAGGAGGTACAGTGTTTCCACCTATGCCTCCATCTTGGCCGGAAGTTTCACTTATGTTTTAAGTTGGCCCTCTGCATAAGCTCTTCCCATCTACAGATGGAAAATACTGTTTTTCACCCATTTGATTGAATCCACAGATGCAAAACCCAAAGGTATAGTGGACAGACTGTATATTTATTGAAAAAATTTGCATGTAAGTCAACTTGCACAATTCAAACCACTGTTGTTCAAGGATCAACTCTATAATACTTTGCAGTTTACTAGAAATTGTCAGTATAGTGTACTATTTTATTTCTTTATTGTACATCTATATTTTTCTTCTGTAGGTTGCCTTGTCATATTTTTATTTATTTTGTTTTTTCTATTTATGGAAGGTTTCTATTGTAGACTGTTTCTCCTGATTGGATAGTTATCTTTTAATTTTTATATGATATCTTTTAGTATATAGAATTTTTTCATTTTACATAGTTAAATCTAACATTCTTTTCCTATTAGATTATACATTGTATGACATATTGGGATAAAAATATTTCCATGGTTTTTCTTCTAGCACTCTATGGTTTTATATTTTATAATCTGAATCTTCAATTCACCTGAAATATATTTTAGTGAGGTGAGCATATATTGCTTTTATTTGGGATATTTCATCTATGTTTATAAGTGAAATTAATTCATGAATTTTCTTTGTTATATTTCTCCTGTCATGTTTTGATATCACAGTTATACTGGATTTACAAAATGAGTTAGGTAATTACTCTTTTTTTTTGTATGCTTCAAAATAGTTTAAGTTTGGCACTATTCCTTGAATGTTGTTAGAACTTCCTGGTAAAACCATCATAGTCTGGAGTTTCTTCGTTAGAAGATTTAAAACAACTATACTATTCCTTTAGTGATGATAAGGTAATGTATGTATTTTATTTATCTTTTTGAGTCATTTTTGTAAGTTATATTTTCTGGACTTTGTCCATTTCATCAAACTTTTTAAATTTGTTGACCTTAAATTATCTGCTTTATTTATTTATTAAATATATTTTATTGATTATGTCATTACAGTTGTCCCATTCCCCCCTTCACTCCCCTCCACCCTGCACACCCCTCCCCCACCATTTCCCCCTTTCGTTCATGTCCATGTGTCACAAGTACTTTAGATTCTATAGTTCCCATAGTATTCCTGCCCTCCCCCATCTCTTTTCTACCTACCATCTATGCTACTTATTCTCTGCACCTTCTCCCCCTTTCTCCTCCTCCCACTCCCCTGTTGCTAACCCTCCATGTGTTCTTCATTTCTATGGTTCCACTCCCAATCTAGCTGTCCTCTTAGTTTGCTTCTGTTTTAGGTGTGGTTGTTAATAACTGTGAGCTTGCTGTCCTTTCACTGTTCATATTTTTTATCTTCTTTTTCTTATATAAGTCCCTTTAACATTTCATATAATAAGGGCTTGGTGATGATGAACTCCTTGAATTTGATCTTGTCTGAGAAGCACTTTATCTTCCCTTCCATTCTAAATGAAAGCTTTGCTGGATAGAGCAATCTTGGCTGTAGGTCTTTGGATTTCATGACTTGGAATACTTCTTTCCAGCCCCTTCTTGCCTGGAAGGTGTCTTTTGAGGAATCAGCTGACAGTCTGATGGGAACTCCTTTGTAGGTGACTGTCCCCTTATCTCTTGCTGCTTCTAGAATTCTCCCCTTCATTTTCATCTTGGCTACTGTAATGATGATGTGCTTTGGTGTGTTCCTTCTTGGGTGCAACTTCTTTGGGACTCTCTGAGCTTCCTGGATTTTCTGGAAGTCTATTTCCTTTTTCAGACTGGGAAGTTCTCCTTTATTATTTGTTCATATAAGTTTTCCACTCGTGACTGTTCCTCTTCCCCCTCTGGTACCCCTATAATTTGGATGTTGGAATGTTTAAAGATGTTCTGGAGGTTCCTAAGCCCCTCTCATTTTTTTCGAATTCTTGTTCTTCCTTCTTTTCTATTTGGTTGTTTCTTTCTTCCTTCTGGTCCACTTCCTTGATTTGAGTCCCAGTTTCCTTTCCATCACTATTGGTTTCCTGTGCATTTTCCTTCATTTCAATCAGTTTAGCCTTCATATGTTCCTCTAATTTGTGGCTGAAATCAACCAATTCAGTGAGCATGCTGAGCACCAGTATTTTGAACTGTGCATCTGAAAGGTTGGCTATTTCTTGGTCACTTAGAATTATAGGCTCTGGGGCTTTGAGCTGTTCTTGAGTCATAATGTTTGGTCTGTTCGCACCTTTTATGTATGAGGGGTAAAGCCTTTGGTGTTCACCAGGGTGGGGCAACCCAAGTTGCTGGGTTGTGACTCTGTATGTGGGGGCGGGGTCAGAGAGGGGAAAAAATGGCACTTTGCTGTGCTCCACTCTCTCCCAGATTTCTATCTCCTCTGCAGCTTCCCACAAGCAAATTGGGCCCCTCTGGTGCTGGTTCCTGGGTGTATGGGCCCGTGTACTCTCCAAGACCCTGTGGGTCTCTGCAATGATCTCTCTGTGAGCCTGGGAGCCTCTCCCAGCCCCTTGACCCCGAGAAAGTCTTTCCAGTTGGTGCTTTCAGGCTCTAATTCCTGTCACTGGGGCCCTAGCCTGAGTGGTCTGTCTCACTGTTTGGTGCTTCGCTTGGTTTATCTGTGCGTGAATGTGTGACCACAGTCAGTCAGCTGCCCTGCACTCTCACTGGGTCTGCCCGTTGCCACCCCACGCCTGGGATCCACCAACTGCCGCCACCTATGCTCCTGGGTCGGTCCGACTGAACGATCTTTCCTGCCCAAACCCGCTCTGCTGCTGACTCTGCCTCTCTTACCGGTCTGGCTGAGTGGTTTGTTGTTGGATTTCCGTACAGTAATATTTTCACTGTTTTGGCTGCATTTTTGTTTCTAAAACTTCGCTGTCTTTAAATTTAGTTGTGGGAGGGGGCACAGTGTTTCCACCTATGCCTCCATCTTGGCCAGAAGTCTCTATTTGCTATATTTAAAGTCTGCAGCATTTATAGTTATAGACCATTTCATTCATGATGTCATTGGTGTCACTGCTCTTTTTCCTTGATCAACTTCATCAGCAATTTGTCAATTTCATTAGCCATATTGACTCTATTATGTGTTTATATTACTTTTCTGTTCTCTATTATTTTCTTATTTACATTCTCTTTGAGTTTATTTTGCTGTACTTTTTCCAACTTCTTAGGATAAATGTTGAACTCACTAATTGTTAGTCTGTTTTCTAATTTTTAATGAGCATTTAAGGCTGTAAAGTTTCCTCTAAGTAATTCTGTAGTGGCATACCATAAGTTTTGGTATGTAATCTTTATGTGGTTATTTTAAAAAAATATTTTAAAATTATTATATTTTTACTCATGGGGTTTTTATAAGTGTACTTGTTAATTTCCATTCTTTTAACTGTGACATAATATCTTGTTTTATGTGTTTTTCTAGTAAATAGCATTTGGTTAGGTTTTTAAAAAAATCTAGTCTAGCAATCTGATTTTTAGCTATATTTTTAATTTTTAGTCCAGTTACATTTTTATAGTTACCGTAGTTATTACAGTTATGAGTAGGATTTTGTTTCTTATCATTGCATGGTTTCTTTTTGTCCTGTCTTATGTTTATTTTTTGTTTCCTGCAGTTCTTGTCTTTTATTGAGTTTGGGCTTTTTTCTCATTCTAGTTTTTACTCCTAGTTTTTGAGATTAACATAAAGCTTGCTCTTGCTGTCCAACAATCACTCTCTCCTCTCCAGAAACAAACAACAAAAACAACTCAGCGGCTTAAAATAACCATCTGTTTAGCTCACAGTTTTGAACCATCTGGACCATTCTTCTGGTCCGCATCAGCTCGGTGGATCTCTGCATCTCTGACCATTTGCCAGATTTGTTGGCAGTTGATGATCTAGGATCACCCCACTAATATGTCTAGTGATTGGCAGGCTGTTGGCCAGAGTAATAGGAGTGACTATTGACTGGGCCACATATATCTTGTTACCAATCTGTTTTGCTTAGACTTCTTTCTGTAGCAGCTTGAAGTTTTCTTCATTACTTTGCTTGCTTTTTATTTGTTAATGTCTGAAGCAAATCACAAAGCCAACCCAGATTTAAGGAATAGAGAAATAGACTTCACCTCTTTTTGAGAAAGGAAGAATCTGTGGCTATTTCACAACCTATTGTAACTGAACAAACAGAGGTTTGGCTGCCTACCACAGCAAAAAGCCAAACTGGTGAGACAGGTACTGATGCAAAAGGAAAGAGATTTTTTTCGGATGCCACCCGACTTGGGAGAATGGTAGACTCCCATCTCAAAGACCATCTTCCCTTCCTGGTCAAGTCGATTATTATAGGGCTATAGAGAGGAGGGTTTTTTCCCCCTACCCAATTATCTTACCAGCTCTTGATGTGCTCAAGCTCTATCCATTCACCTTCTATCTTTCAGCATGATCAGTGTAAGAACCTGCCCCTGGTGCCAACTTGGCCAATGGGAGAGACTCCTTGGCTCTCCGACTGCCTACAGTAATACTATGATAAGTATATACCATATATTTTTGTGCTTTTAGAAATTAACCTAGACATTTTTACATGTATGCCTAATTTCTCATAGTGTAAGTTAAATCATCATCTAGCCATGATCGAAAACTGCTACTGGGTTTGCCCCTTGCCCCACTACAAAACTGGAAAAAACATATGAAATAACTTTTCCAGCATTGACTAATAGGCAGCAAAGTATTTTGATCCCTGAAAGAATAGAAACAAATAAGCTGAGTACTGTGATCATCCTGGCTTTCAGTTGGGGGGCACTTTTTGGACTACAACACAAGGAGAAAGAAACCCACCAGAGTACAATGAATCTGTTGAGCTGAGGAAACAGAAATTAGGATTTGGAGAAGCTAAAGCAGTTGGAATTGTAGAGCACCAGAGAAGAGGTAGCTACATAGAGAAAGATTTCTAGAAATCTGCACTGTTTTTTTGTTGTTGTTGTGTTTTTTGGTTTTACTGAATACCAGTATGTTCATTTAAAAAGCTTGGCAAAGAACTACTGAGGGGCAATAAGGTAAGAATTTCAGAGTATACACATAGAGTTGGGAGACATTTGAATTCCAACCAGACAGAAAGGAGAGAACTTTTAAACAGCTGGGACATTCAGTAGAGACTGCAGAAAGGTCAAGTCTTATTAGCAGGACTAAACTAGTCCCAGAGTAATGGCCACTGCAGACCAATTCTGACAGCACTTAAAAACACATCTTGAAAGGATCAAGGAAATCCTCAAGTAATTTAACCGCTACCTAAAAGAAAATTCAGCACTATTTAAAAGAAGGCAACAAAGTACATTACTAAACAGCAAAACATCACTCTTTCCAGCATTCAACTAAGAAATATTAGTATGCCAGGTAGCAGGAAAATGTGACTCATGACCAGGAGAAAAAAATGTCAATAGAAACAGATCAACAAGGTTGTTTAGAAAAGGGAACTCTCATGCACTATTGGTGGGAATGCAGATTGGTGCAGCCACTGTGGAAAGCAGTAAGGAGTTACCTCAAAAAATTAAAAATGGAACTGCTTTATGACCCAGCAATTCCACTTCTGGGAATATATCAGAAGAAACCCAAAACACTAATTCAAAAGAACGTATGCACCCCTATGTTCACTGCAGTGTTATTTACAATAGCCAAGATTTGGAAGGAGCCCAAGTGTCCATCAGTAGATGAGTGGATAAAAAAAGCTGTTGTACACTTACACAATGGAATACTACTCTGTCATTAAAAAAGAGGAAATCTTACCTTTTGCAACAGCATGGATGGCCTGGAGAACATTATGCTAAATGAAATCAGCCCATCAGAAGAAGACAAGTACCCTATGATTTCATTTATATATGGAATCTAATTAGCAAAATAAACTATGAGAAATAGAAACAGGCTTATACATAGAGAACATACTGACAGCTATCAGAGGGGAGGCGAGTTATGGGACTGGGTGCAAAAGGTGAAGGGACTAAGAAACAAAACTCACAGACATAGGCAATGATAACAATAATATGGTGATTACCAGAAGGAAAGGCAGGTAGAGGAGGTAGAAGAAGATATACAGGGAGAAATGGCAATGGAAGGAGACTTGACTTGGAGTGGTGAACACACAATACAATATACAGATGATGTGTTATAGAATTATACAATTGAAACTTATATAATTATATTAACCAATGTCACTTCAATACATTTAATTAAAAAACAAAAAAAATCATTAGGGGGGACTTTTTGTTCAATATGGTGAATAGAGCACACTGTTTATTTTTTTAATTTATTGATTTTAGCCCAGGCTGGTGTGGCTCAATGGATTGAGTGCTAGCCTGCAAACCAAAAGTTAGCAGGCTTGGTTCCCAGTCAGGGCACATGCCTGGGTTGTGGGCCAGGTTTTCCAGTTTGGGTGGGGGATGAGGCAACCAATTGATGTATCTCTCACACATTGATCTTTCTCTCCCATTCTTTCTCCCTCCTTTCCCCTTGCTCTAAGAATTAAATAAATAAAATCTTAAAAAATAATTTATTGATTTTAGAGAGAGAGAGAGAGGATTGGAGAGAAAGAGAAAAACATTGGAACACGATTTGTTGTTCCACCTACTCAGGCAGCCATTGGCTGATTTTTGTATGTGCCCTGACTAGGGATTGAGCCCTCAACCCTGGGATATTGGGACAGCACTAACCAATTGAGCTACCCAGCCAGAGCTACACTTTTTGTTTATTCTCTCTTCTAGACCTCTGCTTTTTTTCCTTTATATTCTGATATATTTCTGAGTCTCTTACAGAGAACGAAAAATCCCAACCAAACAAAAAAAGAAACAGATCAAGAAATGACAGAGATGATGAGATTTATTAATCTTAAATATACACAAAATACACAAAATTTTAAATATACTCCAGGATTTAAGGAAAATAATATAAAGATAGAAATGAAAAATTTGTAGTGAATTAGAAACTTTAACCTCCTCTTCAAAGATACAAAAGAACTTTAAACATTTCAAGTCCAATTACTCCCTTCTAATTTTATATACTAATGTTGTTATGTATTTTAATTTTATCTTGTCTTTCTCAATTTCTCAAGGCATTATTATTATTATTATACTTTTATGTGGCCAGTGTCTGTTTGGATTTACCTATGTATTTATCATTTTGTCCTTCATGATTGTCTTTCATTTTAGACCATTTACCTGTTGCATTGTATTTCCTTCTGCCTAAAGTATACATTTTAGAATTTCTTTTCATGAAGATCTGTAGTGGCAAACTTTATGCACTTGTTTAAAAAATGTCTTTATTTAGCCTTCATTTTTAAAAGATACTTTCACTGGTCACAGAATTTCAGGTTGACAGTTATTGCTTTCAGCACATTAAACGCTTTCAAAATATTACTTAATTAACATCTAGCTTTACTTGTTGCTGTGGATGAGTCTCCTGTCATTCCAATTATGACACATGTGATGGTAATCTCTTTTTTTTTAACAGTTGCTTCAAATGTCTTTTTTTTTCTTTCCTTTGTCTTGTAGTTTCACTGTAGTAGGTTTCTGGGTATAACTCTCTTTTTACTAATTCTTTCTGGGGCTCATTTTATTTCTTACATCTGTGAATTGAATTCTTCTATTTTTCATTCTAATATATTGTTAGCCATTATTTTTTCAGTTACTTGCCCCATTTTCTTTCTCTATTCATTCTGGAACTTTAAATACTCATTTGGTAGATCCTTGCACTATATTCTCTATTATCTTTTTCATATTTATCATCTTTTTCTCTTTGTTCTGGGTAATTTTTTCAAATCTATCTTCCAGTCCACTATATTTGGCTATATCTAAAGACTTACAGAAAATTTAAACCTATCTGGAAAATTTTCAATTTATATATTACTTTTTAAAAATTTTTATTTATTTATCTTTAGAAGGGAAGGGAAGGAGAGAAGGAGAGAAATATCAATGTATGGTTGCTTCTGGTGCATCCCCTGCTGGGAACAGGCCCCTGTTAGGAACTGGCCTGCAACCCAGGCATGTGCCCTGATGGGGAATCGAACCGCAATCTTTTGGTTTGCAGGCCCGTGCTCGATCCACTGAGCCACACCAGCCAGGGCTTATATATTACTTTTTAAAGAAGTCCTTTTTTCATTTCTTTTCAGATATGTTGGCTTTTAACCATATATTCATTTCTCTTTTTTGTATCTAGAAATATATTAAATATACTTTTTTTTATTTGGTGTCTGGCAATTTCAACATCTGATGTGTTTGCAGTTCTAATTTTTCTGTATTTCTGCTGACACTTGCTAATGGTGCTCTGTTTCCTGGTGGTTTTATGATTTATTTTTTGTTGTGTTGCTTTGTCGTTTTACTATGAACTGGTATTTAAATCATTTTCTTTTTTTCCCCCAATTTTTTTATTTAATTATTTTTCAAGTACAGTTTTCTGTCTATTATTCCCATCCCATCCTACACCCGTGCTCCCCCCTCCCTCCCATTTCCACCCTTCTCAGTTGTTGTCCATGTATCCTTTTTTTCTTAATATATTTTATTGATTATACCATTACAGTTGTTCTATTCCCCCCCTTCATTCCCCTCCACCAGCACACTCCCTCCCCCACCATTCTCTCCCCCTTAGTTTATAACCATGTGTCTCAAGTTCTTTCGATTCTATATTTCCCCCACTATTCTTGCCCTCCCCCTTNCACCCCTCCCCCACCATTCTCTCCCCCTTAGTTTATAACCATATGTCTCAGGTTCTTTCGATTCTATATTTCCCCCACTATTCTTGCCCTCCCCCTTATCTATTTTCTACCTACTGTCTATGCTATTTTCTGTACCATCTCCCCTCTTCTCCCCATCCCACTCCCCTGTTGCTAACCCTCCATGTGTTCTTCATTTCTATGGTTACACTCCTGATCTAGCTGTCCTCTAGGTTTGCTTTTGTTTTAAGTGTGGTTGTTAGTAAATGTGAGTTTGCTGTCCTTTCACTGTTCATATTTTTTATCTTCTTTTTCTTATATAAGTCCCTTTAACATTTCATATAATAAGGGCTTGGTGATGATGAATTCCTTGAATTTGACCTTATCTGAGAAGCACTTTATCTGCTCTTCCACTCTAAATGAAAGCTTTGCTGGATAGAGCAATCTTGGATGTAGGTCTTTGGATTTCATGACTTGGAATACTTCTTTCCAGCCCCTTCTTGCCTGTAAGGTCTCTTTTGAGAAATCAGCTGACAGTCTGATGGGTACTCCTTTGTGGGTGACTGTCCCCTTATCTCTTGCTGCTTCTAGGATTCTCTCCTTCATTTTGGTCTTGGCTACTGTAATGATGATGTGCCTTGGTGTGTTCCTCCTTGGGTGCAACTTCTTTGGGACTCTCTGAGCTTCCTGGATTTCCTGGAAGTCTATTTCCTTTGCCAGACTGGGGAAGTTCTTCTTTATTATTTGTTCAAATACATTTTCCACTCGTGGCTGTTTCTTTCCCCCTTCTGGTACCCCTATAATCCGGATGTTGGAACGTTTAAAGATGTCCTGGAGGTTCCTAAGCCTCTCCTCATTTTTTTGAATTCTTTCTTCATTCCTTTCTGGTTGGATGTTTCGTTCTTCCTTCTGGTCCATTCCATTGATTTGAGTCCCAGTTTCCTTTCCATCGCTATTGGTTTCCTGTGCATCTCCCTTCATTTCAATTAGTTTAGCCTTCATATGTTCCTCTAATTTGTGACTATAATCAACCAGTTCTGTGAGCATCCTGATAAACAGTGTCTTGAATTGTGCTTCTGAGAGGCTGGCAATCTGTTGGTTGCTTAGAGTTATTGGCTCTGGGACTTTGAGTTCTTCTTGCACCATCTTTTGGGCTGTTCGTGCCTGTTAAGTAGCAAGATCGGAGCCCTAGGTCTTCACCAGAGTAGAGCAACTCAGTCGCTGGATTGTGACGCTGTATGTGGGGGCGGGGTCAAAGAAGAGCAATGGCATCTGGTCTGCCATCTCCTGCTGTGGCCCCCACAGGTGTGGCAGCTGCCACCGTCACCTGGCCCATGCGTTTCGTCCCACTGCATGCGAGTGTGCCACTGCCGTCAGCCCTCGCCCCCTGGGGCCTGTGTGGTCCATCTCACTGTGCGTGAATGTGGGACTGCGGTCAGTCTGCCCCACACCCTGACTAGGTCCGGGCCACTTGCGCGCCTAGGTTGGGGGATCTGTCCTGCCCGACCCTGCTCCACTGCTGGCTCTGCCCCTCTTATCATCCCCGTTGAATGGTTAGTTGTAGTCGGACTTCCGTATAATTCAGTTTTCTGTTCTTTGGCTGTGTGTTTGTTCTCCAAACCTTAGTTGTATTCAAACTTGGTTGTGGGAGAAGGCACAGTGTTTCCACCTATGCCTCCATCTTCTAAATAATTTTCTTCGGGAAGTCTTTAAGACCTGGAATGAAGATGAGTTCCTCCAAAGGGATTTGCTTTGGCTTCTTTTGGGCACCTGAGGGCCCCCTTGTACTACAACTACTTTATATTTAAATATTAGCTTTAAATTCCTTAAGTATCCAAGTTGTATGTATTTGGGCTGTAAACTTGCATTAAAGCTAGCTTGTGGTTACAGATTTTTAGGGAATATAAACTCCTCTTGTTCCCACCACAGCACCAAGGTTTGAGACATGCAATTTTTGTTCTAGATCCCTGGTGATGAAAGGGTTAGCGGGGAAATGGATGACTTCTACTTTGCCCAACACGAAGAGTGTAATACTTTGGGGACTCAGCTTTCTGGGGGTTGAGGAGAATCTTCTTCTAGATTCTCTAGTTTAGATGCTCTTGGGCTTTGATTTCTAATTCACATGCTGCACAGTGCTATCAAAATTGAACCATGAGCTTTTCCAGTTTTGGTAAATATCTCCTGTATTCCACTTCAAACTCACTTTATCATATTTTTTAATTCAAAGTATATATTTTTTCACATTTTAACATCTGTGAAATCAGTATGCATCTTAAATTGATGGCATCCTACAATCATGGTCAGCCAGGGTCAAGTGTAAAACCGATGTATTGTTTATGTGTGAATACCTGTCAAAGTAAAGCATCAAAATTTGCAGGATGAACATCAGTGGCTTGTAAGAAAATCTTGAGGCTGACAGTGGAATGTTAGTTTAACCTCTAGAAGTCGAATGTCTGTGGAGTGGAGCTATCCTGATAGTGAATCAGACATATTCAGCAATATTGGTGAACTATAAGTCAAAAGTGTGGAGTAAGTTAGTACACCATAATTGCAAAGTTGGGTCACAACCCAGAGTCAATGGTTTTTCATTCTTTTAAGGATTATTTTATGAAAAATACATCACTAATATTCTTTTTTTGGTTTTTTAAAAAAGATTTTATTTATTTTATTTCTTTAAAATATATTTTATTGATTATACCATTACAATTGTTCTATTCCCCCCTTCATTCCCCTCCACCCTGCACACCCCCTTCCTCACCATTCCCCCCCCTTTAGTTTATGACCACATGTCTCAAGTTCTTTCGATTCTATATTTCCCCTACTATTCTTGCCCTCCCACCATCTATTTTTTACCTACCGTCTATGCTACTTATTTTCTGTATCTTCTCCCCCCTTCTCCTCCTCCCACTCGCCTGTTGCTAACCCTCCATGTGTTCTTCATTTCTATGGTCCCACTCCTGATCTAGCTGTCCTCTTGGTTTGCTTTTGTTTTAGGTGTGGTTGTTAGTAAATGTGAGTTTGCTGTCCTTTCACTGTTCATATTTTTTATCTTCTTTTTCTTATATAAGTCCCTTTAGCATTTCATATAACAAGGGCTTATTGATGATAAACTCCTTGAATTTGATCTTATCTGAGAAGCACTTTATCTGCCCTTCCATTCTAAATGAAAGCTTTGCTGGATAGAGCAATCTTGGATGTAGGTCTTTGGATTTCATGACTTGCAGTATTTCTTTCCGGCCTCTTCTGGCCTGTAAGGTCTCTTTTGCGAAATCTGCTGACAGTCTGATGGGAACTCCTTTGTAGGTGACTGTACCCTTATTTCTTGCTGCTTCTAGGATTCTCTCCTTCATTTTAATCTTGGCTACTGTAATGATGATGTGCCTTGGTGTGTTCCTCCTTGGGTGCAACTTCTTTGGGACTCTCTGAGCTTCCTGGATTTTCTGGAAGTCTATTTCCTTTGCCAGACTGGGGAAGTTCTCCTTTATTATTTGTTCAAATAAGTTTTCCACTCGTGGCTGTTTCTTTGCCCCTTCTGGTACCCCTATAATCCTGATGTTGAAATGTTTAAAGATGTCCTGGAGGTTCCTAAGCCTCTCCTCATTTTTTTGAATTCTCATTTTTCATTCCTTTCTGGTTGGATGTTTCGTTCTTCCTTCTGGTCCACTCCATTGATTTGAGTCCCAGTTTCCTTTCCATCGCTATTGGTTTCCTGTGCATTTCCCTTCATTTCAATTAGTTTAGCCTTCATATGTTCCTCTAATTTGCGGCTAAAATCAACCAGTTCTGTGAGTATCCTGATCACCAGTGTCTTGAATTGTGCATCTGAGAGGTTCGCTATTTCCTGGTCACTTAGCGTTATCGGCTCTGGGACTTTGAGTTCTTCTTGAGCCATATTTTGGACTATTCATGCCTGTTACGTATGAGGAGCAGAGCCCTAGGTGTTCACGAGGGCCGGGCAACCCAGTCGCTGGGTTGTGACACTGTAGTGGGGGTAGGGCCAAAGGAATGCAATGGCAGGCACCCTTTGCTGCCTCCCGTGGCCACCGCAGGCTGCGTGATTCATCCCACTGCTCTCGAATGTGCGACCGTGGTCAGCGGCTGCTGGGTTCATTGCTGGGGCCTGCGCGGTCCGTCTCACTGCTCACTCTCACAGTCCCGAGCCCTCACTGGGTCCATCCAATGCTACCCCAGCTGCCTGGGCACCTGGGGGTCAGGGGATCTTTCCTGCCCAACCCTGTTCCGCTGCTGGCACTGTCCCTCTTATTGGTCCAGTAGAACAGTTCATTGTTGTTGGATTTCTGTATAATTCAATTTTCTGTTCTTTGGCTGCGTCTTTGTTCTCTAAACCTTTGTTGTATTCAAACTTAGTTGTGGGAGAAAGCACAGTGTTTCCACTTATGCCTCCATCTTGGCAGAAGTCCATCACTAATATTCTTTTTAAGTATATTTTATTGATTATGCTATTACAGTTTTCCCAATTTTCCCCTTTTACCCACCTCTGCCCTGTACCCCCAACCCTGTAGCATTGCCCCCTGCTCAGTTCATGCCCATATAAGTTGTTCATGTGAGTTCTTTGAGTTCTCTGTTTCCTATACCAATTTTGACTTCTCCCCATCTATTTTATGCCTACCAATTATGCTTCTTCCTTGTACCTTTTCCCCACATTCCTCCCCTCCTCCTCCCCACTGAAAACCCTCCATGTGATATCGATTTCTCTGATTCTGTTTCTCTTCTAATTGTTTGTTTTTGTTTGCTTAGTTTTAGTTTTCTTTGTTTTTCTTTTTTTTTAAAGATTTTATTTATTTTTAGAAAGAGGGGAAGGGAAGGAGAAAGAGAGTTAGAGAAACATCAATGTGTGGTTGCCTCTCATGTGGCCCCCACTAGAGACCTGGCCTGCAACCCAGGCATATGCCCTGACTGGGAATCGAACCAGCGACCCNTAATTGTTTGTTTTTGTTTGCTTAGTTTTAGTTTTCTTTGTTTTTCTTTTTTTTAAAGATTTTATTTATTTTTAGAAAGAGGGGAAGGGAAGGAGAAAGAGAGTTAGAGAAACATCAATGTGTGGTTGCCTCTCATGTGGCCCCCACTAGAGACCTGGCCTGCAACCCAGGCATATGCCCTGACTGGGAATCGAACCAGCGACCCTTTGGTTCGCAGCCTGCACTCAATCCACTGAGCTACACCAGCCAGGGCTGTTTTTCTTTATTTTTATGTTCATTAGTTGGTCGTTGTGAGCTTTTTGTCATTTTATTGTTCATATTTTTTATCTTCTTTTTCTTAGATAAGTCCCTTTAACATTTCATACAATAATGGCTTGGTGATGATGAACTCCTTTAACTGGACCTTATGTGGGAAGCACTTTATCTGCCCTTCCATTCTAAATGATAGCTTTGCTGGATAGAGTCTTGCATGTAGGTCCTTGCCTTTCATGACTTCAAGTAGTTCTTTCCAGCCCCTTCTTTCCTGCAAGGTTTGTTTTGAGAACTCAGATGATAATCTAGTGAGAATTCTTTTGTAGGTAACTGTCTTTTTTCCCCTTGCTGCTTTTAAGATCATCTCTTTATCTTTAATCTTGGGTAACTTAATGATGGTGTGTCTTGTTATGTTCTTCTTTGGGTCCAACTTCTTTGGGACTCTCTGAGCTTCCTGGACTTCCTGGAAGTCTGTTTCCTTTGCCAGATTGGGGAAGTTCTCTTTCATTATTTGTTCAAGTAAGCTTTCAATTTCTTGCTACTATTCTCCTTCTGGCACCCCTATAATTTTGATACTGGAATGTTTCAAGTTGTCCCAGAGGTTCCTAAGTCTCTCTTCACTTTTTTGAATTCTAGTTTCTTCATTCTGTTCCTGTTGGATGTTTATTTCTTCCTTTTGTTCTCAATCATTGATTTGATCCTGGTTTCCTTCCTGTCACTGTTGGTTCCCTGAATATTTTGCTTTATTTCACTTCAGGTGTCTTTCTTTTTTTTAATAAAATTTTTGTTTATTTATATTTAGAGGGGAAGGGAAAGAGAGAGGGAGAGAAATAGCAATGTATGGTTGCCTCTCGTGAGTCCCCTGCTGGGAACTGGCCTGCAACCCAGGCATGTGCCCTGATTGGGAATCAAACCATGATCGTGTGGTTCACAGGCCCACACTCAATCCACTGAGCTACATCAGCCAGGGCACACTTTGGGTATGTTTCATTTGTTCTTTCATTTTTTTTTGGCCAAGTTCAATCAGTTCTGTGAGCAATTTGATTACCTTGGCTTTAAATCAGATAGGTCAGCTATCTCCTCATTGCTTAGCTCTCTTTCTGAAGTTTTGCTCTGTTTTTTAATTTGAGGCATATTTCTTTGTCTTGGAGCACCTGTTAAGTTGTAAGGGGGAAGGGCCTTAGGTAGTCACCAGGGCAGAGCAACCCTCCTTGCTTCGCTGCACCATTGCCTGTCAGGGAGGGGCCAAAGAGTGAACAATGTAGTTCACCTGCTGGGCTCCAGCCCCCATTTCTAACAAACTCTCAGGTGAGGCTGGGAGTTTCTCCCACTGTGGCAACCCCCCTCCCTGCCGTAGTCCATAGTCATCTCTGAGTCTCAGTTTCCCATTCAGTCAGTGCCTCGCCGTGGGTTCTCTCTGTCCACTGCCTTGCTGGTCTGGTTGTTCTGGTTGACTGTTTCTTTAATTCCTTGGTTGTCGGAGTTCCATGCAGTTTGATTTTCTGGTACTTCTGGTTGTTTACTGATTTTTAGATTGGTTATCTTTCTTTTGGTTGTGAGAGGAAATGAAGGGTTTCTACCTATGCCTCCATCTTGGCTGAAACTATCACCAATATTCTTGATGGCACAGAGCATTGTGTGGAAGAGTAAGATTAAATGAAAGGAAGTTTTTGGCATATCTCAAGTGAGTTTTTTCACTTATATTTTACTGTTTATGTATGCCCCAAATAATATGTGATGAAAATAGATTACTAAGTCTAAAAAATCACCTCCAGTAAGTAAAAAATAAAAGTTTTAAATTGCAAGAAAGCATTATATCATAGTTTGATGACATTTTTTCCTTTCGTAGTAGTGTATAAAATAATGGTATCTTTTCCAACCAACAATGCCTTAGAATACATGTAGTACATTAAGTTATATTTTCTTTCTTGTCAGCTTCTGAGTACATTTGAGACTTAAAGTATCCAGTAATTTTAGTTGGGTTTAGCAGGTGTTTTAGTCTTCTAGTGCTTAGTCTTATATACTATCAGAAATGTGAGTTTTAGATTGCTTTTATTCCCCCCAAATTGTTTAGAAAGATAGAGAACCGTAATGAAAGAAAGCTTGTTTAGGATAAGAAAAAAATTAGAATGTTTACTACTTTTCTCCTTGTTGCTCATACTCTGTGTATATTTTCTCTCTTATTGATTAGATTTGCATGAAACTTGTCTATTTCATAATATGTGCATAATCAAATTGTTTTTCTTTTCTTTTAAATATTTTGTTTATTTATTTTAGAGAAATGGGGAAGGAGGGGGAAAGAGAGGGAGTGAAACATCAATGTATGGTTGCCTCTAGCACACCCCATACTAGGGATATGGCCTGCAACCCAGGCTTGTGCCCTGACTGGGAATCAAACTGGTGATGCTTTGGTTTGCAGGCCTATGCTCAATCCACTGAGCTACTAGCTGGGGTGTGTTTTTATTTTCTAATTAAGTTTGTTTTGGTCTTAATTATTTCCATTCTTCTATTTACTTCTGAGTACTTTGTTGCTTTTTATATAATCTTTTGTCTTTCTCAAGAAATATAATATTCTAAACTATACATTTTCCTCTAAATATGTCTCTGACTTTATCACAAGATTTAGGTACATTGGCATTTTCTTTATTTTTAAAATATGTAACTAATAATAATTAGTAATATTTTCCATAAAGTTTTATAGCTTACAAAGCTTTTTCTTTTCACATTTTCCCTTTCTTTTTGTTCAAGTTCTAATTTGTGGATACTTGTTTATTTTACAGGTAATTGGGGACTATTTATAAGAATACATTTATGCCATTAATGTTTAATCATAAACAGAAAATATATCCCATAAAATGTATTCCTTTATTGTCTTTAATGAGATTTTTCTCTATTATCTAGTATGGTCAATTTCTACACACAAACATGTATAGCCATTATTTGTAAAATATGAAACCTGGAGTAATGTTCTATGAGTTGTGAATTCACAACATTATGAATTGTGTTGTGTAGATCCTCCATATCTTTGTTATCTGCTTAATCTGTCATTGGTATTAGAGGATTAAAATCTCCCATTATATTTGTATTTTTTCATTTTGTCCTTACAATCCTATTAATTTACATTATATATGAAGTTGTCATGTTGGTCTATAACAATTCCTTATTATATTTTCATTATTATCTTTTATTGCATACAACTCCACCTGCCATAAGTGCTTTTTTTGCCCTAAATTCTACTTTATCTAACATTACTATTGCTATCACTGCTTTCCCTTTTTATCAGTTTAGTTTATCTTTGCTCATTCTATGATACTTAGCCTTTCTAGGACTTTGACTTTTAAGTACCTATATTAATAACTTATTATGTAATTGATTTTTAGATAGCTTATGCTTTTTGCCTTCTAATAGCAAGATTTAGATTCTTTAGAATAATTTTTAATTGTTATCCTTTTTTTTTACTTTCTATTTTATGCTTCTGTGAAACTGAATAAAGGAAACCTCATTTAAGATGGAGTGAGGAGGCTACAAGGAGGAGCTCTCCTGTGCTGCCTGCAATGTCAGTTACACACCCCAACAGGAAGAGACTACCTTGCATTCCCCAAAAGAAATGTCTCTATTTTACCACCCCAGAAGGAGGAAGGAAGATTTCCTCCTAGCCCAGCAACACACCCAACCCATAAGAACCATTATAACTCAGCCAATGAGAAGCCATTACTACCCTGAATTCTCTAGTTTCTTCAGTGAAATTTCACTCAAACCACACCCTCTCAATGTCCCCCTCTTTTCATGTAAAGTAAGATCTCTTTTCTTTGTTTGTTGGACTTACCTATGGATTTTTGCTATAGCATGCTTGTCCCTAACTGCAATTCCTTACTTTTCTAAGTATATTTAATTTGCTGGTGAAAATACCTAGCTGTTTTATTTTTAAGGTTAACAATTCGTAACTTATTTTTCTTTAGTTCTTCTACCTGTTCTATGGATTTCACTTTGTTTCTTTTTATCTTTTAAATTAATTTAGAAGGAAAACTTAGCATTTTAACAAACATTTATTATCTTGCCAAATCCCTGAAAGTTGGGAATCCAAGAGTAGTTTAGTTGGGTAGTTCTTTTAATTTTTACTTTAATTTTATTTTTAATATATTTTATTGAGTATGCTATTACAGTTGCCACTTTTTTTCCTCCTCTCTATTTCTCTCTGCCCTGCAACCCCCTCCCACCAGTGTTCCCCCACCTTAGTTCATGTCCATGGGACATACATGTAAGTTCTTTGGCTTCTCCCTTTCCCATACTATTCTTAACCTCCCCCCTGTCTATTCTGTACCTACCATTATGCTTCTTATTCCCTACACCTATTCTTTCCCCTCCTCCTTCCTACTGATAACCCTCCATTTGATCTCCATTTCTGTGACTCTGTTCCTGTTCTAGTCATTTGCTTAGTTTTTTTTGTTTTTAGGTTCAGTTGTTAATAGTTGTGAATTTGTTGTAATTTTACCATTAATACTTTTCATCATCTTCTTTTTCTTAGATAAATCCCTTTAACATTTCATATATTAAGGGCTTGGACATGGTGAACTCCTTTAACTTGAATTTATCTGAGAAGCACTTCATTTTCCCTTCCATTCTAAATGAGAGCTTTGCTGGATACAGTAACCTTGGTTCTAGGTCTTTGCCTTTCATGACTTCAAATACTTTCCAGTCCCTTCTTGTTTGCAAGGTTTCTTTTGAGAAATCAGCTGACAGTCTTATGGGAACTCGTTTGTAGGTAACTGTCTCCTTTTCTCTTGCTGCTTTTAAGTTCTGTCCTTCTCTTTAATCTTGGGTCGGTCATGTAATTATGATGTACCTTGGTGTGTACTTCCTTGAGTCCAACTTCTTTGGGACTCTCTGAGCTTCCTGGGCTTCCTGCAAGGCTATTTCCTCTGCCAGACTGGAGAAGTTCTCCTTCATTATTTTTTTAACTAAGTTTTCAATTTATTGCTCTTCCTCTTGTCCTTCTAGAACCCCTATGATTCACACGTTGGAATGTTTAAAGTCGTCCCAGAGTTTCCTGAGCCTCTCCACACTTTCTTGAGTTACAGTTTCTTCATTTGGTCCCGGTGAATGTTTGTCTTCCCATTATTCCAGTTCATTGATTTGAGTCCCAGTTTCCTTGCCTTCACTGTTGGTTCCCTATATATTTTTCTTTCTTTTTTAAATATATTTTATTGATTATACCATTATACTTGTTCTATTCCCCCCTTCATTCCCCTCCACCTGCACACTCCCTCCCCCACTATTCTCCCCCCCTTAGTTTATAACCATGTGTCTCAATTTCTTTAGATTCTATATTTCCCCCACTATTCTCACCCTCCCCCGATCTATTTTCTACCTACCATCTATGCTATTTTCTGTGCCTTCTCCCCCCTTCTCCTCCTCCCACTCCCCTGTTGCTAACCCTCCATGTGTTCTTCATTTCTATGGTTACACTCCTGATCTAGCTGTCCTCTTGGCTTGCTTTTGTTTTAGGTGTGGTTGTTAGTAACTGTGTTTGCTGTCCTTTCACTGTTAATATTTTTCATCATCTCTTTCTTATATAAGTCCCTTTAGCATTTCATATAATAAAGGCTTGGTGATGATGAATTCCTTGAATTTGACCTTATCTGAGAAGCACTTTATCTGTCCTTCCATTCTAAATGAAAGCTTTGCTGGATAAAGCAATCTTGGCTGTAGGTCTTTGGATTTCATGACTTGGAATACTTCTTTCCAGCCCCTTCTTGCCTGTAAGGTCTCTTTTGAGAAATCCGCTGACAGTCTGATGGGTACTCCTTTGTAGGTGACTGTCCCCTTATCTCTTGCTGCTTCTAGGATTCTCTCCTTCATTTTAGTCTTGGCTAATGTAATTATGATGTGCCTTGGTGTGTTCCTTCTTGGGTCCAACTTCTTTGGGACTCTCTGAGCTTCCTGGATTTCCTGGAAGTCTATTTCCTTTGCCAGACTGGGGAAGTTCTCCTTTATTATTTGTTCAAATACGTTTTCCACTCGTGGCTGTTTCTTTTCCCCTTCTGGTACCCCTATAATCCTGATGTTGGAACGTTTAAAGATGTCCTGGAGGTCCCTAAGCCTCTCCTCATTTTTTTGAATTCTCATTTCTTCATTCCTTTCTGGTTGGATGTTTCGTTCTTCCTTCTGGTCCATTTCATTGATTTGAGTCCCAGTTTCCTTTCCATCGCTATTGGTTTCCTGGACATCTCCCTTCATTTCAATTAGTTTAGCCTTCATATGTTCCTCTAATTTGTGACTGTAATCTACCAATTCTGTGAGCATCCTGATAAATAGTGTCTTAAATTGGGCTTCTGAGAGGCTGGCAATCTGTTGGTTGCTTAGAGTTATTGGCTCTGGGACTTTGAGTTCTTCTTGCACCATCTTTTGGGCTGTTCGTGCCTGTTACGTAGCAGGATCGGAGCCCTAGGTTTTCACCAGAGCAGGGCAACTCAGTCTCTGGGTTGTGACGCTGTATGTGGGGGTGGGGTCAAAGAGGGACAATGGCTTCCCTCTGCCGCCTGCTGCCATGACCCCCACTGGCACCGCAGCCACCACCGTCACCAGGCCACGCGCCTCACTCCACTGCACGTGAGTGTGCCACCGCTGTCAGCCCTCCACCACTGGGTTTGCCCCCTGGGGCCTGCGTGGTCCGTCTCACTGTGTGCGAATGTGCGACCTTGGTCAGTCTGCCCCACACCCCGACTGGTTCCGGGCTGCCTGCACGCCTAGCGCCTAGGTCGGGGGATCTGTCCTGCCCGACACAGCTCCGCTGCTGCCTCCGGCTCTCTTACCGTCCCCGTTGAAGGGTTCGTAGCTGTCGGACTTCCATATATTTCCGTTTTCTGGTCTTTGGGTGTGTCCTAGTTCTCCAAAACTTTTGTTGTATTCAAACTTGGTTGTGGGAGAAGGCACAGTGTTTCCACCTATGCTTCCATCTTGGCGGAATCCCCCCTATATATTTTTCTTTATTTCCCTTTTCATAGCCTTCACTTTTTCCTCTATTTTGTGACCTTACTCAATCATCTCTGTGAGCAACCTGATTACCAGTGTTTTGAACTCTGCATCTGATAGGTAGGCTATCTATCTCTTCGTCACTTAGTTCTTTTTCTGGAGCTTTGATCTGTTCTTTCATTTGGGCCATATTTCTTTGTCTTGGCTGACTTCTTACATTGTGAGGGGCAGAGCCTTAAGTATTTGCCAGGGCAGAGCAACCCACTTTGCTACATTGTGGTACTGTATGCAGGGGAGGTTCCGAGAGGGAACAATGATGTTTGCTCAACTTTCAATCAGCTTCCAGTCACTTCCCCCACTACCCACAAGCAAATTGGGCCCTTTTGGTGCTGATCCCTCAGCGAGTGGGTTTGTGTATGTTCTTGGAGCATGTGGGTCTCTCCAATGAACTCTCCTGTGAGGCTGGGTTTGTCTCCTGCTGCCATAACCCCCCACAGATTTTTACAGCCAGAGGTTTTGAGGTTTTATTTTCCTGCACTGGAACCTTGGGTTGCACAGTCTGTCTTGCTCCCCAGTTGTTCCTCCCATTTTATCCCCATGCAAATGTAGGACTGCCCAATATACCAGCTGCCGCCCTGTAGCTGGGCTGTTCTTGCATAGGGCACATTACAGAGTTGCAGTTTAAAGGTTGCATAGTGTTTTAGTCTTCTGAAGACTTGACCAGGGCTGCAAAGTTTGCTTCCAAGCTGGCTTGCAAGCTCACTCACATGGCTGTTGTCAAAAGGCCTTAGGTCCTTGGTGCCTGTTAGATGGAGGCTTCATTCTTTACCACATGGACTTATCCAAAGGACTGTTCAGGACATAGCTGCTGGCTTTCCCTAGAGCAAATGATCCAGGAGAGGGAGAGAGGTCAATATAGAAGCCACAGTATGTTTTAGAACCCTAATCCCCCAAGTGGCATACTATTGCTTTTGCTGTATTCTATTGATCATGAAGCCAACCTAACACAATATGAGAATGGAGAACCCAAGAATGTAAATACCAGAAAGCAAGAATATTGGGAGCTATGTTGGAAGCTGGCTACCTTTAATACCTTGGTTTTTTAAAATTTATTTAATTATTGTTCAAGTACAGTTTTCTGTCGTTTACTCCCATCCCAGCCTGTCTTTTATTCCCACCCCCCACAGTGCTCCCCACCTCCCTCCCATCCCCCCTGCCTTAGTTTTCATCCATGTGTTTTTTATACTTGTTTCTGCGAATCCTTCCCCTTTTTCCCTGAAATTCTCTCCCCTCTCCTCACTGGTCCCTGTCAGCCTGTTCTGTATTTCAGTGTCTTTGGTCATATTTTGCATGCTTGTTTGTTTTGTTGTTTAGCTTCCTGTTAAAGGTGAGATCATATGGTATTTGTCTTTCACTGTCTGGCTTATTTCACTCAGCATAATGCTTTCCACGTCCATCCATGCTGCTGCAAAGAGTAGGAGCTCCTTCTTTCTTTCTGCTGCATGGAATTCCATTGTGTAAATGTACCATAGTTTTTTGATCTATTCATTTACCGATAGGCACCTAGGTTGCTTCCAACTCTTGGCTATTGTAAATTGTGCTGCTATGAACATTGTGGTGCATGGGTTCTTTTGGATTGGTGTTTCACAGTTCTTAGGATAAACTCCTAACAGTGGAATTTATGGGTCAAAAAGCATCACAGACCATCACAGACTAAAAGTGAAAGGATAGAAACAAATTTTCCAAGCAAACAGGCAAGAAAAAAAAAGTCGGGTAGCAATTCTCATATCAGAAAAAATAGACTTCAAAAAAGGGCCATAAAGAGAGTTCCAGAAGGTCACTTCATAATACTCAAAGGAAGACTCCACCAAGAAGACATTAACATCGTAAATATATATGCACACAACATAGGAACACCCAAATATATAAAGAAAATCTTAGAGGACTTCAAGAAAAATATTGACAACAACACAATTATAGTAGGGGATTTTAACACCCCACTGTCAAAAAAATGGACAGATCTTCGAAACAAAATATCAACAAAGATATTGCAGCATTAAATGACACCCTAAATGAAATGGACCTAATTGATATATATAGAGAGCCCTCCAGCCCAAAGAAGCCAAATACACATTCTTTTCAAATGCACATGGAATATTTTCAAAGACAGTCCATATGATAGGACACAAAACGAGCCTCAACAAATTCAAGAAAATTGAAATCATACCAAGCATTTTCTCTGACCACAAGGGACTGATTGGAAACCAACCCCAAAGGAAAAAACCCAAAACACCCCAAATCATGGAGACTGAATGGTATGCTACTAAACAACAAATGGGCCAAGAATGAAATTAGGGAAGAAATCAAAAAGTTTCTGGAAACAAATGAAAATGAACTCACAATAACCCAAAATTTATGGGACACAGCAAAAGGCAGTCCTGAGAGGGAAGTTCATAGCAATACAGGCTTATCTAAAGAAAATAGAAACATTTCAAACAAACAACCTAACTCTATGTTTACAAGAACTCGAGGAACAACATCAAAGACAGCCCAGAGCAAGTATAAGGAATGAAATAACCAAGATCAGAGCAGAATTAAATGACATAGAGACTAAAAGCACAAATCTAAGGATCAATGAATCCAGGAGTTGGTTTTTTGAAAAGATAAACAAAATTGATAAGCCATTAGGTAGGCTCATCAAGAAAAGAAGAGAGAGGACAATCTCTCTTGAGAGATAAACACAATCAGAAATGAAAGAGGAGAAATTACAACTGACACCACAGAAATACAAAGGATTGTAAGAAATTACTATGAAGAACTGTATGCCAAGAAATTTGAAAACCTAGGTGAAATGGACAAATTTCTAGAAAAATATAATCTTCCAAAACTCAATGAAGAGTTTGAAAGAAGAAGCAGAAAGCCTGAACAGACCAATAACAGCAGATGAAATTGAAGTTGTAATAAAAAATCTCCTGTCACACAAAAGCCCTGGACCAGATGGTTTCACAGGAGAATTCTACAAAGCATTTAAGGAAGAGCAAACCCCTATTATTCACAGACTATTCCAAAAAATCCAAAAGGAGGGAAAACTCCCCAACTCTTTTTATGAAGCCAGCATCATCCTAATTCCAAAACCAGATAGAGACACAACAAAGAAAGAAAACTTCAGGCCAATATTGCTGATGAACATAGACGCTAAAATCCTCAATAAAATATTGGCAAATCGCATCCAACAATACATCAAAAAGATCATACACCACGACCAAGTGGGATTCATCCCAGGGATTCAAGGATGGTTCAGTATTTGTAAATCAGAAAATGTAATACACCACATAAACAAAAGCAAACACAAAAACCACATGATCATATCAATAGATGCGGAAAAAGCTTTTGATAAGGTACAACACCCATTTATGATAAAAACATTCAGCAAAGTGAGAACAGAGGGAGCATTTCTCAATAAATAAAGGCCATATATGAGAGACCTACAGCCAACACCATACTCAATGGACAAAACCTAAAATATTTTCCACTAAGATCAGGAACAAGACAAGGTTGTCCACTTTCACCACTTCTATTTAATATAGTATTGGAAGTTTTAGCCACAGCGATCAGACATGAAAAGGAAATAAAAGGCATCCCAATCGAAAAGGAGAAAACAAAACTGTCACTGATTGCAGATGACATGATAGTGTACATGGAAAATCCTATAGACTCTACCTGAAAACTGCTCGACCTAATAAATGAATTTGACAAACAGTGGGTTACAAAGTCAATATCCAGAAATCAAAGGCATTTTTATACACTAACAATGAAACAGCAGAAGCAGAAATCAAGAAAAAAAATCCCATTCAATATAGCAAAAAGAAAAAGAAAATATCTGGGAATAAACCTAACCAAGGAAATAAAAGAAAGACCTGTATACAGAAAACTATACAACATTGAAGAAAGAAATCAAGGAAGACACAAACAAATGGAAACATATACAATGTTCATGGATTGGAGGAATTAGCATACCAAAATGTCCATACTACCCAAAGCAATTTACAGATTCAATGCAATACCTATTAAAGTACCAATGGCATATTTCACAAATATAGAACAAACACTTCAAAAATTTATATGGAACCATAAATGACCCCAAATTGTAGCTGCATGTTTGAGAAAGAAGAACAAAGTAGGAGGGATCATAATACCCGATATCAAACTGTATTACAAGGCCACTGTAATCAAAACAGCCTGGTACTGGTATGAAAACAGGCACATAGACCAATGGAACAGAACAGAAAGCCCAGAAATAAACCCAAGTCTCTACAGGCAACTAATATTCGACAAAGAGGACAGTAACATAAAATGGGGTAAAAATAGCCTCTTCAACAAATGGTGTTAGGAGAACTGGACAGCCACATGCAAAAAAATGAAAGTTTAGCACCAACTTACACCATATACAAAAATAAATTCAAGGTAGATAAAAGACAAATATAAGCTGTGACACCATTAAAATCCTAGAGGAGAACATTGGCAGGAAAATCTCAGATATTTCACGCAGCAACATTTTTACTGATATGTCCCCTAGAGCAAGGGACATAAAGGAAAAAAAATAAACAAATGGGATCTCATCAAAATAAAAAGCTTCTGCATGGCTAAAGAAAACAGTATTAAGATAAAAAGCGAACCAAGTGTTTGGGAAAACACACTTGCCAATGATACCTCAGACAAAGGTTTAATCTCCAAAATATACAAAGAACTCACATGACTCCACGCTAAGAAGACAAGCAACCCAATTAAAAAATGGGCAAAAGATTTGAACAGACACTTCTCCAAGGAGGACATACAGAGAATCCAGAGACACATGAAAAGATGCTCAATATCGCTACCTATCAGAGAGATGCAAATTAAAACCACAATGAGATACCACTTTACACCGGTCAGAATGGCTATCATAAACAAAGCAACAAACAATAAGTGATGGAGAGGTTGTGGGGAAAAGGGGACCCTAGTTCACTGTTGATGGGATTGCAGACTGGTATAACCACTGTGGAAAACAGTATGGAATTTTCTAAGAAAACTAAAAATGAATATGCCTTTTGAGGAGGGGAAGATGGCGACAGAGCAGGACAGAGCAGATTCCAGTTCCCGTACACATAGGAGAAAATCCTGTCAGATCTACGGAGGAACAGTGCAAACAGCCAACAAATCCCCAGCATTTATGAAAATAAGACACCAGAGATTGTGACAGACACTGAAGGACCAGACAGCTGCAGGTCAGTGGGGTCTCAGGGACCTGAGTAAAAACAAGAGCAGTGGCGGAGGCGGCGACAGCTGGTGGTCTCAGCCAGTGCCTAGTGGCCTCCGTCGGTCTGGGTACAGAGGCCTCGGTCTGCAACCAGCACCAGGGGCATCTGCCACAGACTCTTCAGTAGCCCCAGCACCTGGGGCATGGGCGGGTCTATGGCAGACTCTTTAGGAGCCTTGGGCCTGCTGCAGGGTCCTTGGGAGAGGGCTGGGTCTTAAGCTCCCTCCCTTCCCGTCTAAGCAAGGCTGGACAACACCCAGCAGAGACTTATCTGCTTGAGTTTCCAGAGAGGGTAACAAGGACAAAGGGCTGTGTTCAACCGTGGACTCTGTGGTCTCCAGCTCAGGAGAATTGAGAGGCGCATTGTCGTCACCAGTCTGGCTGGGGATTGGGCTGGGCCGAGAGGCAGACTTTCTGGAGAAAATTTTTGGGAAAGTAAACTGAAGGATTCTCCTGCGACAGCAGCTCGGCCTGCTCCCCACCCAGCCTGGCAGCAATCCAGAGGATGGGCGGAAGCCCTTGAGTTCCCCCACAGAACTGGGAAGGTCCGTGCCAGATACCGTGGGACCCAGGCAGCCTGGCTGGCGTGTGTGTACATGCAGCACCCCAGCCCACAGAGAGGACCCTCCAGGAAAGCGCTCTGAAAAGAACCTAGATCGCTTGCGTGGAGCCCAGGGCAGAGGCACCGGGCTAGCTCTTGGGAGAGCACTCTTGGAAAGACCACACCAATAGACCCTCAGCCTGCTATAGCCAGAAAAACCGGTTTGGATAATTTGAAACCAACAAGGGATTTTTTTTCCTTTCTTTTTTTTAGTAATCTTATATCTTTTTAATTTTATTGTTGTTTTACTTTTCAATACTTTTTCCCTCTCCTTTCTTTTTTCCTGTTTTAGTCCTTCTTCCTTTCTTTCCAAACTTATCACTTTTTTCTCCCTTCTCCTGCCTTTTTTGTTTGTTTGTCTATTTGTTTGTTGCTTTGTTTTCTTTTACCCACAAGAGACACAAACAACTGAGAACCTCGAAAAGACCAGATTGGGACCCAAAGAGGGGCATCCCAACAGTAGAGACAGAGAGACAAATTTCACTTCGCTATAGCAGAGAAGCCTCAAGTTGCTGCATATTTATATTATTTTTTCATTATTCTCACTTATTTTATATTTTAATAGTATCTTTGTATTCCTCTTCTTTCTGTATAGGCTTCTTAGCCTTGGCTGATTATATCGTATCATTTGACAGATTTCCCCTGTTCTCTCCTCCACAGTATTGCAAATTCTCTATATTTCATGCTACTTGTTTTCCTTTAGCACACTAGCCAAAGTTCTATACCCACTATTCAGACAGATCACATAGAGTCTGTCATATGATTGTTGCTCTAATATTATTGTAAATAATAGCTATTCTATACAACTGTAAACACTTCACCACACATCTCCTGGATCTTAGCCCACTTTATAGGTTCCTGAATTCTATTTCTGTAGTGATTAACTTTATTTGCTCACACACTACCTATTTACTATTCTTTACTCTCACCTTACCTCAAATTCTGACTGCCTGCAACCTCACTGCTTTCTAGACCCAACTCACAAGCCTTCCCTCCCCAACAAGAGACTTATCTTTTGTCCATCCTTTCTTAAAAGTGGCAAGTTGGGTTGAAGATTATGGTTAACACTATGTATAGCCTAAAGACCTTCTATCTCTTCTCTACTAGCAGTGACTGTAAATATCATAAAATACTCTTCTGCTGTCATAAACCATTTTTGTTCTCTCTCAAAAAATAAAAATAAAATAAAAAAAGAAGTAGGTGGAAGCAGAGAACATCAAGATACCTAAAGGAGACTTCACCACTGAATTTCACAGGTATTCTACCACAGAAGTTCACACCATAAACCCAGGGAGTCAGAACAGATCAATTTAGGAAGCTGAGGCAAACAAGAAGAGTATCACAAACAATGGGAAGACAAAGAAACAATCCCCAAATGAAAGAAAAGGAGGAAGCCTCAGGAAGAATGCTAGATGAAATAGAGGTAAGTCAACTACCAGATATTGAATTCAAAGCACTGGTTATCAGGAAATTCAAAGAGCTCACAATGAGCTACCAGAAACTACAGGGGAACTACAATGAACTCACTGCGAACTATATCAACATGAAAAAGGAAATAGAAACCATCAGCAAAGGCCAAGAGGAAATGAAGAATATAATTTCTGAACTGAAGAACACAGTGGAAGAAATCAAAAGCAGGATCGATGAAGCAGAAGATCGCATCAGTGAGTTGGAGGACAAAGTAGGAAAAAACTCCCAGAAAGAGCAAGAAAAGGAATAGAGGCTCAGAAAGAATGAAGAGGGATTAAGAGAAATGCAAGACAATATGAAACGTAACAATATCGAAATAATAGGGATAATAGAAGAAGAAGAAGAGCAAGGGACAGAAAACCTATTTGAAAAAGTAATGAGAGAAAACTTCCGTAATTTGATGAGAGAAAAAAATCACACAAATCTAGGAATCACAGAGAGTCCCAATCAAGAGGAACCCAAAGAGGCCCACTTCAAGACACATCATCATGAAAATGGCAAAATTCCAAGAAAAGAAAGAATCTTAAAGGCAGCAAGGGAGAAAAAGGAAGTAACATACAAGGGAGCCCAAATAAGGTTAGCTACTGACTTCTCAATGGAAACACTCCAACCAAGAAGAGAATGGCAAGAAATATTCCAAGTGATGAGAACCAGAGGCCTACAACCAAGGCTACTTTACCCAGCAAGGCTCTCAATCAAGATAGAAGGCCAAAAAAAAGAGCTTCCAAGACAAAAGAAGTCTAAAAGAATATGCCTCCACCAAACCTGCTCTACAAGAAATACTAAAAGGACTGCTTTAAGGAAAGGAAGAAAAAGAGAGAGACGGAGAGGAACACAGGTACAACAATGGCAATAAATAAGTGTCTATCAATAATAACCTTAAATATAAATGGATTAAATGCTCCAATCAAAAGACCTAGAATAGCTGAATGGATAAGAAAGCATGACCCACACATATGCTGCCTACAGGAGACCCACCTCAGGACAAAAGACCATCACAGACTAAAAATACCCTGTTTTTAATACTATTGATGAATATTTTAAGTCCAAAAACATCCTTAATTCTATGTTTACCTTTTATAGAGATTTAATAAAAATAACTTTGGCTATCAAAATATAAGATAAATAGTTTAGTACATTAAGCTTCTTTATCTTATGATTTTCTCATACTTTCTCATTCTTTATTAATTTACAATTGGGGTTTTATAATTACCCAAATCTCTCTTCATTATCTTTTTCTAATATTATATCAATTAAGAAGATTTACTAATAATTGTAGTTAGTATCACTGTTAGTTAATTTTACACCAGAGAAAGAGAACCATTAGGGGTTGGCTAGAAAAGTTCAAAATCCATGTGGTAGGCCATCATGAAGGCCAGGCTGGAACTCTCTGGCAAGGTGAAGCTTTAGTCTGCTGGTGGAATTTCTTCTCAGTTTTACTCTTAAAAGCTTTCAACTGATTGAATCTGGCCCACCCAGATAATATAGGATAACCTCCTTCACTTAGAATGAATTGATTATGAATCTTAGTCATATCTACAAAATACCTTCAAATCAATGCCTAATTTAGTATTTGATTGAATAAATGTGGGTTATAGCCTAGCCAAGTTGACAAAACACATCATCTTTCTTCAAAATCACTTTTCTTCAAATAATAGTTTACAGAAACTTTGGTGCTCTGGAAGACACCAAATGTACAAAAAAAATTGTATTTTTTATTAACACTTTTCCAAACTAAGTTTGCTTTCCTGGTCCATTTAATTACAAACAAAACTTACATTTGAGATAAATGTCTTTTTCTCTGATTTTTTGGTTTTGTTTCAATGGCAGAATATAAAGGTGCTCAATTTGTATATAACCTACCTTTTTTCATGTTGGAAGGTTTAGAGTTATCACATTTTTTACCAGTAATTTTAATTTATTTTCCTAAAGCTGTGGTCCTGGGCTCTGCTAGCTAATTTTGATTTCCTCTCTGAGCTCTCTTTGTATCCAATTTCCGTTCTTTTTTTTTCAGGTGAAGAAAAATTTTTTATACATTTATTGATCCCATCTGTGCCCATTTTTCTATATTCTTTAAAACTTCTATTATTCAAAGGTTTGTTCTATCTTTCTTTTTCATGCTCTTTTAAAATTTATTTATACTTTTTCTTTCCTAGTATATTTCTCTAAATTATTTTTTATTTCAGAGTGTGCTCTTTCCTGCTGGGTCCGTTTTTCTTCTGTTTTACACAATTATCTTACCTGGTAATGTGACAATCCTGACCAGGTGTTGCTTAGTAAGTACATATCAGAATTCTCTAGACTTGATGTTGTTCCCTTGGATTTCTGGGAATTAATTTTCAGCTCTTCTTTAACATTTTTATGGTTCTTAATGGTTCATCCATTTCAGTGGTTCAATTAACTATGAGTTAATCTGGTATTGTCATTTTTCTAGGCCCTGTGTTACTTTTGTGTGTATGTCCAAGTGCCTTGGGCTTAATTTCTTGAGTCTTACTGTTGCTGTTGAGAATTTTCTTTGTTTCAGTGATGTGTTTTTTAGAAACATGGGGAATATGGGAAGTGTGGAGTCTGAGGCAGTTAGTCTTTACCATCTTGGAAGTCCTGAGGTATGTACTTTTAATTGATTTTGTTTGTATATTTTTGTTTTATTTTTAAATAGTATGGCAGAGTGTTTAGAATAGCAAGCCAAGATTCAAGGGAATTCCAATTCAGTCTCAGCTACTCTCCTAAATACCCTATGTAACGCTGGCTACTTCCTTCACTTTTATGAGCATTAATTTCCCCATCTACAAAATGTGGAAAACAAGCATACTTTTCCTTACTTTTTAGAAGTATCAGGAACAAATGGTACAGATTTATGAGAAAGCCCCCCAAAAGTCATGCCTTTTAGCAAGAAACAGGCTGAAAATAGGGCATGGGAAGTGGGAAAGAACTAACAGAAAGTTGGAAACAAGCGAGGGAAATCTCATTCATTCTGCATTTGTTTATCACATGTCTACATGACAGGCACTCTGTTAGTCATTTTCTATAAGCTGTTTTAGCTAATCTTCACAACTTTGTGAGCTGGGTTTACTTTTTTCTTATTTTGCAGTAATGGAACCAAGTCCGTACCAATTCAAATAATCCTAGCTCTATACCTTTTGAATTATGTAACTTGAGTAAGGTCGCTCAACTCAGAAGGGACCACGTTAGAATCAGATCTTAAATCTTTGAATAACAGGACTTCTTCCTCTCCACTATACAATGTTGCTCCACTGTGGTAAAGGAACAGCAGCAAACTGTGGCATTAAGTAGGGCATGGGATACAGATGCTGTTTTCATTCCCTCCTTTTTGCCCCCTTCCTCTCTTCCTTCCTTCCTTCCTTCCTTCCTTCCTTCCTTCCACTTAAATTACAAACTATTACAGGCAAACAGGAAAGTATAGTGACTAACTTAAAACAATATATCCACCAACCAGCTGGTTAAATCTTAATATTTGGCCATGTTTGCTTCAGATTTTCTTATTTAAAGAAATTAAACATTGCTGTACATATATAGTTGAACTCACTTTGTAGCGTCTCTCTTTTTCTCTAGTGAAGCTCATTGGATTAGTATATATCATTTTCATGCATGTCTTTATACATTTACTATATACTATAATATCTGCTAGTGTTTTGCCCATTTCTAAACTTTATTTAAATGGTGTCACACTATAAATATAATTTGCAAATTGCTTTTTCCATTCAAGGTTATTTTTATAATTATCCATGTTAGTATATATAACTGCAGTATATTAATTTTAACTATTGAATATTTTTCTTATTGAATGAATATAGCTCAATTTATATTTATTTAGTTACCTGTTGGTAGACATTTAGATTATTACCAATTTTCAGTGTTACATTAATGCTACGATGAATATTCTTATGTATTTCTCATTGTACATCCATATAAGAGCTCTCTAGGAATAGTTTTTGAGTCATATGTAATATGCATCTTCAACTTATCAGTTAATGTTAACAAATCACTCCTTGAAGTGGTTGAATCAATTTACCTTGTACCAGCAATATATCCATTTCTAGTTCTTTACATCCTCACCAATACTTACTTTTGTAGACTTTAAACTTTCTTTTTAACTTTTAATATTGAGGCTTCCCTTTCATTTACATACTATTTTTTCATTTAACTAGTTTTATTTTGTGTTTAAAATTTTAGAATTTTCCCTTTAAAGATTTTTGAAGTTTTTTTATGTAGGTTTTTTTCCTTGCTGATAGCAGAAATGAGTACAATAGCAGGGAATTTGGGAATGAGTACTCAAAAGGCTCTGAAGATTAAAGGAGGAAAAGTTCATAAGGGCTGTTCAGTCATATATTGATTCTTATGAGGGCTTTGTACTGTGTCAACAGTAGTTAAGCTGGAACTGCATTTCCCATAATTTCCATTTCTGTGTGCTTCTTGGTTAGAATTGCTCACAATTTACCTTTAGATTTAGAGGTAAAAAGTGAAGTAGTAGTCAATTTTGTGCTCTGAAGGTCAGCATAGGGCAGATGTTTTGGGTTATCTACTGGTTCATTTTGTTGGTTTGGGGCAGAAGTCATTTCCCCCTGGATTTCCTCCTTTACCTTCTCCTAATCCTGAGTCATGTGCATGTATAGCTCTATGCCTAGAGCACCAGCTAGCTCTCCAGATTGTCTATAGCATTCCGAGTAGAACAAGTGATAGACACACAGAGTCCCAGTTTGTCCTCAGACTTACACTTTGTCCTTTGTCACTCCCACATCGTGTCTGTCTTCCCTTTCTGAAAGGTGGTCTCGCTGACTTCAGGCCCAACACTATATGAAGAAGCAACAGATTTACACAGACTGCTTAAACAGCTCTCATGGGACTTACAAAGACTTAATCCCTATAAGAAATCCTTATTCTATTCTATATCACTCATAGTGTCTGCTTCTCTGATCAAACATTAACTGATAAAATACCCATTTCTCTAAGGGCCCCACAGGGAACACCAGAAAAATAAAGAACATGGTTAATTACATATGGCTTCAGAAGGAATGAGAGAATATCTGAGAATTCTGGTACAAATGTAGTTCTTTTAATAAAATGCATAAAAATTGATGCTGTAGAAACTACAATGAAAAGGAGTCTGAGTTATACTTTCAAAATGCTGCATAAATCCAAAATCAATGAGCAGGAGGCAAATCCGGAAATGCAAAGTTTATTTTGTTATTAATTCTGTTTTTTATTATTGGTGATTTATTATAGAAGCCTCTTAGTATAATGTTTGACACAGTAGGCACTCAACAAATAATTGTGCAATGAATAAAAATTAGACCGTTTATTCTTGAGAATATTGTGAGACTCACCTTTGCTGAAATACTATTAATTAGACCAAAGAGAAATATCGCCCTGTCTCTAGGAGACTTAAAGAGATAGTACAATATTGTCTATTTTTATAGGGAAATAAGGATTGGATGACAGAATCCCTGAACTTTGGGACAGTAAATAAGTTTAGTATAGCCCTCTCATTTTCTAAATGAGCTCAAGGGAAGTGAACTGACTTGACAAGGCCAGGGCCAAGTTTTAGTCAGAATCACGTTCATAGAAATCTCAGTAATACATTGCTCTATTTACTAAATCACACTCTCTTCCCTGCAGAACAGTTGGGTGAATTTATTTATTGGTGACTGAAAAGTTAAACAAAACCCAAGTACTGATAAGATCAATATCAACTTGGAGAGAGATCTCTAAAGGGCCAGGCCTTATAAGCCTCATTTAATATTTTCTGTAACAAATGGACAAAGATCTATGAGAAATACCTATGAAAATTTCAGATGATATAAACTGTAGTAGTTATCGCCTACTATATTGGCCTAGAGAGTTAGGATTCCAAATTCTAATGAATAAGCTATAATTTTAGGCTAAAAAAGAAAAATTTATGGGGGTAATTAGAAAGTCCAGCATATACATTAAAATATATAAATATAGAAAGGGAAAAATTTGGTTTGGTAGCAGTTCGTGAGAAAAAGGCTTTGAAAAATATAGGAGCCTGTAAGTAATGCAAAGACATTTAAAAAGATGTTTTTATAGTCTTTGGATGCAAGAAGATGGTGGAAGCAAGCTGGGTTGAGAATATAGATATAGGTACAATTTGAAGAAAGGCATGAGACTAAACTTTAAGCTGTGGGATTGAAATCTTTTTCTAGGTATCAGGAGAAGCTAGAGCATAGCTTATGGGTATTCCTCTTGCTTATTTCCTGTAATTCCACCTCCTCACCATGTACCTGTGCCACTCTGCTCTCATGTGTGTAAAGTGTTCGTAGACCACCTTTCCTCCCTGCTCACCCTAATTCTGTCTTCCATTGAAACCTACCTCTAGTCCCACCCATTTCTCCACGAAGTTCCCTTGTGAACTTCTTTAGCATTTACTTAGCTTGACTCCTATACTATCTTTTAGTTTGGTACTTTAATATAATGTTATTGAGTTGGTGATACTGGCGTCAATGGTGACAAAGACATTGGCAATATATAAGGATTTATTGAGAATAATAAACTTTGAGCAGATGTGACTCATTTCTAAGAACATATAAAGAATGAAGACATTTGGAAAAAAACACTATTCTGTTAGTGCTTTGAGATTTAGCTTTTTAAAAAACTGAAATTATCTTAGAACAAAAGGGGCAACATATAAAGACTCTGAGTCTCAGGGTATTAAGTGACTTTGCCCAAGGTCACTAAGTGAGTGTACTGGATCTTACACTATGTCTATCAGATAAGGTTCTTAGAAGTTTAAGATGTAAGAAACTGAAACCAAATATGGCTGATTTAAACAGAAATGGAATTTTATTTGGTCAACATGTACTGAGTGTATGTTTACTGAGTACTCATTATGTGCTAGGCACTCCCTAGGTCCTGGAAATATCACAGAAAACAAAGTCCTTATTCTAAAGAAAGACTTTGTAGGAGGGGAGACAGATAATAAACAAATACATGAATATATTATGTTTTAGGTACTAAAGAAGAAAATAGAGGAGTAATTCAATGATAGAGAAGAAAAATAAGGAAGGATAAAGAAGCTAAATACACATTCTTTTCAAATGCACATGGAACATTTTCCAAGATAGATCACATGACAGGACACAAAACAAGACTCAACAAATTTAGGAAAATAGAAATCATACCAAGCATTTTCTCTGATCACAAGGGACTGAAATTGGAAACTAACCCCACAGGAAAAAACCAAAAACACCCCAAATCATGGAGACTGAATGGTATGCTATTAAACAACGAATGGGTCAAGATAGAAATCAGGGAAGAAATAAAAAAGTTTCTGGAAACAAATGAAAATGAACTCATACTTCCGCCAAGATGGAGGCATAGGTGGAAACACTGTGCCTTCTCCCACAACCAAGTTTGAATAAAACAAAAGTTTGGAGAAACAAAGACACAACCAAAGGACAGAAAATTGAATTATACGGAAGTCCGACTACATCTAACCGTTCAACGGGGACGGTAAGAGGGGCGGAGCCAGCAGCGAGCAGGGTCGGGCAGGACAGGGCCCCCGACCCAGGC